>NC_068983.1:94459653-94467941 GCF_001194135.2 Octopus bimaculoides
CAACAGGTTGTCCCGCAGAAATCTCCAATTGTCTTCCACGTTGTATGATGCTATATCCCCTTCTATTTCGTTAAATGCTTCAAGTAACTTGTCTCTAAGTCTCTGTCCGTTTGCAGGGTCTTTAAGCTTCCACACCCTTCTTCTCCAAGCCTGTCTAATTCTGGGCACCCATTTTGCCTTGATCCCAAAGTCGCTAACTACTAATCTATGTTGTGGGGTACATTCTTCGCCAGGGTAGGTTTTGGCATTTATAAGCCGCCCTCTTTCCCTATTTCTGGCGAGGATGTAATATATATATATATATATATGCACACACACATGCAATTTATTTTAAGTGTTACGCAAGGGTAAAAAGGTTGAGAAACACTGGTTTAGGGGGACAATTCTTATATATGTATTGGGTTGTCCAGGGGCATATAACACTGTTAAGGCGGCCAACGTATAAGTGATCTTCGTACATAACATTAACTATATGATTCGAAGCAAACTCATGATTATTTAGATTTTGAAGAAAATGCGTAGGATGGTTAATTTCCACATTTATATATTGATTTAAATATCTGGCGTAGAATTATAAGTCTGTTACATAGCTTCAAAATACATAAAGAATCTTGTGTGTGAATGTCGGTGAAGGCTCAGAAAATAAATTAATCGTTCTGGGCTGTCCGGAAATGCAGAGGAATCAAAGATTTGATTCAAGAATGACAAAGAAAAAATTGTATAATTTTAAAAAATGATGATGGTTGTCGCGGTGTGATACTGCTACTGCTGTTGCTGCAGCTGTTGCTGCAGCTGCCGCTGCTGATAATGATGATGATGACGATGATGAAAGTGGTGGTGATTAGTAGTGGTGATAATGATGATATTAATGACGATGAAGATTGAGAAGAAAGGGATAGTGGTGATGACGACGATGATGATAATATTGTTGGTGATGATGATGATGCTTGTGGTAGTGGTGGTGTTGTGATGATGATTGTGATCATGATGACGACGACGAAAACGACGATAATAATGATGTTGATAATAATGATACGTAATAGCACAATTATATAATTTAATTTTGATGATGTTGAAAAAGTGGAAAACGGTGAAGAAGATGGCGATGGTGAAATATCACTACAGTCTCCGATGATGATGATGATGATGATGATGATGAGCAGGAGGAGGGTGGTGATGTTGGTGGTGGTGGTGGTGATGGCCGTATTGTTGTTGGTGGTGGTGCTGCTGCTACCGATGATGATGATGATGATAATCATCATTATCATTATCATCGTCATCATCATCATCATCATAATTATCATCAATTATACAATCATAATTGTATCTATAAATTTTGATGATGTGCAAATTAGTGAGAATGATGAAGACTGTGTCAACCTGGCCTTGAATCCTTCAAAATCTCTCTATTTTATCTCTATATTGTACAGAAGTGCGTTTCTTACTTTTTATCTTTCTTTTACTTGTTTCAGTCATTAGACTGCGGCCATGCTGGGGCACAGCCTTGAAGAGTTTGGATCTAGTTAGTTTCATTCGCAAAATGAACCCCCTTTAATTTTGTTTAGATTGCTTTCAGTTTTGATGTATCGATGCAACTCTGAATTTTAATTAAGATCAACCAATTACTTTATCTCGCAATTTAAAGCATCTGATGTCATTTGGAATTAAAGTTGGGAAATTTGGGTAATTCTAGCCAATCAACAGACAGTGTGGCATTAGCAGCTTGTTACCATGACAACGACACGCTGTTTTGTGTTTCACTTCACCCGTGTCTTTGCTGCACGTAGTCCTGTGTTGATTCTTCACACTACCAGATTCTTTTCTTCCGCGTGTTTTGTTTCAATGTTTCTGTGTGTTAGTATATTACATATTTTTCTGTGCTTCTGTGTGTCAGTATTTTTCTGTGCTTTTTTTGTGTGTTCGTATTTTTACATATTTTTCATTTCATATATTTCTGGGACAAATTCTTTGCTGACCAGTGTTATTCTTATCGTAGTTTACAAATCCAAGCATGAAAACGTTACTCAACTTTGGAGTTTTGGAGATAGACACCCTCTTTTCACACACACCCTCTTTTCACACACACACACACACACACACATACACACACACATACACACACACACATGCACTTATATATTAATGATGTACACAAATGCATGACAGGTATACATAAAACTGAAATACGCATAAAGTAAACACATGCAAACAAATATGTTAATATACCAAATTTTAAAAAGTATTAAAACCATGCAATCAATGAAGAGGCAAAAGAAACAGTAAGATGATACATGATGATTTTATTAGGTATTTCTGTTTATTTAGAAACCTACAATGAACAGGTCATTTCACAGACTCTAAAACTATAAATATCACAGGGTACAACCTTAAAGTTGTCAGAGCTCCGCTAAACACAGAAAATTCCTGTCTCGCTATTGGCTAAAAATACAGTTTTTTCGATTTTTAAACCTCTAACTTTTCCCTCCAAGATTTTTCGCCACAAAATCATACCTTCATAGCAATAACACTGGAAAACTACATCATCATAGCCGATCTTTAGATTTTTTCTACTTCCATTTAAAAAATGCATATTTTGTGAATCAGTTTAACTAGATCTAAGAGTTTAACTAGATCTAAGAGTTTAACTAGATCTAAGAGTTTAACTAGATCTAACTAGTTCTATATTTAAGAGATGAGAAATTATGTATATTATTTACATTATTTACAATTGACGGATATTTGTTCTCATCCTGTTTGTTGTTAATACAACGTTTCGGTTGATATACCCTCCAGCCTTCCTCAGGTGTCTTGGGGAAATTTCGAACCTGGGTTCTCATTCCTAAAGTATTTTTCGATGTTATTATTATTATTATTATTATTATTATTATTATTATTATTATTATTATTATTATTATTATTATTATTATTATTATTATTCAGGTCACTACCTGGAATTGGACTCGGAATCTTGGGGTTAGTAGCCCGCGCTCTTAACCACTACACTACATGCACGCGGGCATATGGCGCAGTGGTTAAGTGGTTAATAATAATAATAATAATAATTATTATTATCTTGCATATCTAAGCCGGACTATAATAGAAGACTTTCCTATGGTGCTACGCAGTGGGATGAACTCAAAACCATGTGATTTGGAAGCAAACTTCTAGCCACACAGCCACGTCTGCAGTATATTGCATTGAAACAAAAACACAGTTAACGCAGCACTGATTTATTCTTTGTCTTTTCTTTCTTATTTATGAGGGAAATTTGGTTTCTGTTTATGGCATCTCCGGCTACCAATAGAGGCTCTCTTTCATTAGTTCGTTTGTATTGTTGTTGTTGTCATTGCTGTCGTCGTTGTCGTTGGTGTCGTTGTAGGTGTTGCTTCCGCTGTTGTTTGGTACAACTAACCCATTATGAAAAGCCTTTCATTGTGACCGTCCCCTCTTTTTCCTATGTGCAAAGAACCTAGAATTACACGATCAAAATTGCTCTTTTTTAAAGACACAATAGAATGTAATTTCTAGCAAATTTAGTGATCATATAGCAGGTCAGTTGAATTCAGTGGCGGTGAAAGCAGCAGCTGTCTAGCAACAGCAGTAGCAGCAACAGCAGTAGCAGTAACAGCAGTAGCAGCAACAGCAGTAGCAGCAACAGCAGTAGTAGTATTGGGTGGGTATTGCAGATAAGAATCTGTATAATTGGTAAGGAACTGAAACAGAAGTGGTTGCATTAGGGAGAATATTGTGCTAAATAATGATAATAATAATAATAATAATAATAACAACAACAACAATAATAATAATAATAATAATAATAATAATAATAATAATAATAATAATAATAATGGCCATCCCTCCTAGGGTCATCTCCTTGACACTGTTAAGTGGTGTATATAAATCTTGATAACTATTATTGCTACAGTGACAACTATTAATTGCTACTACGAACTGACACGGTAACGAAGCACACGAAATCAGTGGTTTTCAACCGGGGTCCATATGGCTCCTGAGGGTCCATATTAGATATTTTTTTTAAGGAGTGGTGTCCATTCGGGATCTACAACAATGTTTTAAGGCCCTGAAAACATTTTGCCTTAGATATATGAATTGGTATGTATTGCAAGAAAAAGATGTCTTTTTCCAACATTTTACATAGTTCAACCTACTTAAATGAAAAACAAGATAGCCATTTTCATCGACTTAACAATGATATTTTCCTAGTGTATAATGCAATGGTGCCATCTCACAGAAGTAAAGTTGTCCTCTCCTCACCATCTGGCAAGGAATCCTTGAAGATCTTGTTTCTGTCCAAGCATAGAAGAACCTCCATCCGTACAACTTTGATGGATCCAAATGTGTTTGTTGAAGGCTTGCACGAAATTCACGGAATATATCTGTCCTTTTTTTGAGCCATGAATGGAGCGGGAGAAATTCTTCGTAAATCTGGGGGTCTGGCATGATTCTCTTGATGAACAGAGCTAATCGGTAATGTTTTTTGTGCTGTCAAGAGTGACAGAGTAGTAAACAAAATCCCTCGACTTACTGAGAAGCTGGTCATGTAGATCACTAGATATGCATTCAACTTGTCGAGGTACTGTCGTTGCTGACCTGTATTTTCTTAGGTATTTGTTGAATGCTAGAACAATATCATTCTTTAGTGAAGAATAGCCTGTTATGACAATAGCCTGTTTCATGATTTCTCCATCTAAATACAGCTTCATGTGGCAAGCCAGAGGGTAGCTAATCCTGTATGGTGCCATTGCTACATCTTTGGAATCACTTGTTTGAAGAAACTCGTTTGCTTTGTGCGCGCTGACTTTAAGAACCAGTTGGTAGAAAACGTATTCTGCAGAATGAGTTTTGTAGTGACTCTCAGTACTAAATGACTTCAAACTCTTTATCACCAGAGGTCAGAGAAGGCAGTGTGCCTTGCCGTCATTTTCAATCACGAAATATTCTACCCTCCAATTGGCTTCAAATGCACAGTTCTCTTGCATAAGTGTATGAGCACTTTTCGAATGTGGTTCCGCCAAGACAGTGGAGGATAATAAATGCGTTGGTGAAAGAATGAATAATTGCTGAGTGGCTTCTCGCTTTACCAACGCCGGTAATCAAAGGTCAAAACACGAACAGATCAATAATGCTCATTTACTGTTCTGTGATTGGTCTATCTGAATAACCGTTTTTTGCCAGTGTGTGCGCGTTTGTGTATCCCGTTGTCTACGCTAAAGTCGTCGCAAGCTCGAGCCAGTGAATGAATAAAAACTGTGATTTCAGTTAAAGATGGATCCATGCTTGAAATTTTTCAAAAAAAATTTATTTTGGTACTAGTATTTATGGATATGCATGAGGACCTTCTAAATATGGGCCTGGAAACCGCGGTTGAGAACCGCTGGTGTAAAGACTCCCACGTTGGGGCGAAGCAAATATCAATTCGTAATATAGATACAAGGTCACAAATTTTTGAGAGTACATTCGATTTAATTGGACTCCGTTAACAACTGGTATTATCTTATTGATCTTAGAAGAATATAAAACAAAGTTGACTTCCTTTGGGATTTAAACTCTAAAGGCAAAGGAATGTCTCTAAATGTTGCAAAATATTTAGTGTAGCAGCTATCATCGTCTCCCTCTCTATTGCCATTGTTCATATAATTACCAGTATTGATATCGTAGAATGACACATGGCTACACATGTTATAAATAATAGAAGTGGAATTTGAAGATGTACATGCATTAAAAAAAAAATCATATGCAATATAAGTGGCGAGTCGCGAAATCAAAGTCACGGACTTTCACACATAATTTTAGGTTTCATTTTTGTGAAAGTATCGGTTTAAAGCAGAGGTCCCAACCACTGGGCCGTGAATAGTTTGGTATCGAACTGCGCAGAAAGAATAAATTTTAAAGTTTTATCTCTGTTTCATAGACTATCGCAATCTGCATGGTGTTTTTGAAAAATGAATACTTCCGTCTGTACTTCTTTTCTTGCACTTGTCTAAGTGAAAGTTTTTTCTTTCATATACCGATCAATTAAGCCTACAAACAAACTGTAAGAATAATAAAAGCGTATGATCTCCCGACGCGTGATAAAATTACTTTGTATGATGCAACCCCCCCCCAAAAAAAAAAACCTTGGGGACCGTTGTTATAAAGAACTTAGTCTAGCTTACCTTGATTCTGAAAGGATTGATATTCGAGATTAAATAATGCAAGACAGGCCTCTGTAAATATTGACATATCCTGACGAGCTTGTGATGTTGATTTTTTAAAATTAAAAGTATTAACTGCACCAGAAATGGGAATGGTTTGTATTTTTATTTTACAAAACATCGTTTATACCAGCTGCCAAACGGTTGTTGGAGCTGACATTGCAAAGAAATCCCCAAAACTCACTTAAAACTTAAACTTACGAGGCCTAATCATGAAACAGTACATTTGGAGCAAAGAAATAGAGTTGTTTTTAAGTTTTGCTTTTTAAAAATATTTTTTCCTCCGTAATAGCAAAGGAAATCGTACATCGTTACAGATGGTCTATATTATAGATGAAGCTACTTCTAAGAAATCACATATAATTTCAGTACTTACGTTTCCAGTCTGTACGTCAATATTACATTCTTACCATGGTGGTAGATTGTTGTTCTTATTTAACCCAAGGCTAACATTGATCGAGCAAATCTAAGGCTAAAAGCGTTCAAGCTGTGGGCATCCCTTCTTATATTCAGATATAGACTGTGTAAAGCAGTGGTTCTCAACCGGTTTCCATATGATGCTTGGGGTCCGTTTAAGATTTTGCTGTTAAAATTTATGTGCAATATTTTTTATTCAATTCGTAATATGTAATTATAAAAATATAACAGAATTTTTTTTTAAACATTGAATGGCTATGAGGGTCCAGTCGAGTAAAAGAGGAATCAAAGTGGTCCATAGGTAAAAAAAATGGTTGAAAAACATTGGTCTAGGATGGTATTATCCAATGTGTCTTTACTTTAAGACAGTTATATGGAACTAGTGAGAGGTTTAACAGCTAATGCTGGTTCGGTGGTGCGACCTCCTAAAAGCTCTCTCGGGGGTTCGAAGGGCTATAGACTGGCAGAACTGGGAGAGCGTTGGACAAAATGTTTCACAGTATTTAAATCCTAAGTTCAAATACTGCCGGTATTTACTTTGCCTTTAAACCTTCCAGGACCCATAAAATGAGTACTGGGTGCATATAATCGCATATATATATATATATATATATATATATATATATATATATATATATATATATACTCTTTACTCTTTTACTTGTTTTAGTCATTTGACTGCGGCCATGCTGGAGCACCGCCTTTAGTCGAGCAAATCGACCCCCAGGACTTATTCTTTGTAAGCCTAGTACTTATTCTATCGGTCTCTTTCTCCGAACCGCTAAGTTACGAGGACGTAAACACACCAGCATCGGTTGTCAAGCAATGCTAGCGGGACAAACACAGACACACAAACACACACACACACACACATATATACACATATATACGACGGGCTTCCTTCAGTTTCCGTCTACCAAATCCACTCACAAGGCTTTGGTCAGCCCGAGGCTATAGAAGAAGACACTTGCCCAAGGTGCCACGCAGTGGGACTGAATCCGGAACCATGTGGTTGGTGAGCAAGCTACTTACCACACAGCCGCTCCTTCGCCTATATAAAACTTACTTAGAAAGGGATGCATGGCGATGTATATACATATGCATATATATGGGTACAGGACGTCACAGGACGTAAGCAACATGAAATACGCAAACATGGAATACGAACTTTTTTTGCGAACAATAAAAAAAACAAATGGAAAACAAGACAAGCAACATAAAAAAAACGACCCTTCATCAGTTGTCGGCTGTTTTTCTACTCTGCATTTCGAGCAATTCACGACAAGATACGTCTTCGACAAAACAGTTATGTTGCTATGTCTCGGTTTCCATTTATTTATTTCGTTGTTCGCAAAACAAGTTCGTATTCGATGTTTTCGTATTTCGTATTTCATGTTGTCTACGTCCTGTGCCGTCCTGTGCCCATATATGCATATGTATATACATGTATATGTAAGTATACACATATATGTACGTATAGCAGTTCGGCAAAAGAAACCGATAGAATAAGTATTAGGCTTACAAAGAATAAGTCCTGGGCTCGATTTGTTCAACTAAAGATGGTGCTCCGCAACCATGGCCGCAGTAAAATGATTGAAACAAATAAAAGAATAAAAGAATATATATATATACATATATATATCTTTATATATATAT
>NC_068983.1:94468148-94469928 GCF_001194135.2 Octopus bimaculoides
AATTAGGGATTTCTTCCAGTATAAGGGAGATGAACGAAATGTAGAATGTGGTAGATTTTGATTAATTTATCATGGTTTGGTTTAGAAAGAATAGTATGTTAGATTTTGTTCTATATTTTTTTCCTCTCAGTGAGGTGAATTTCCTTATTTAAAAGTGTTAGCAATTGTTAAGTTTGGGTTTATATTTTTGAATGAAGAAGGTTTCCTTATTTAATCTAATTTGTGTTGGTGTACTAATAGTACATTGATAGAATGGAAAGATTTTAAATAGTGGTAGCATTTGTTTTGCGCATTTCTCAATATGCTCACTAAAGGGTATCATTCGGTATTCTGGGCATGCAATCTGCTGTTGATGCAGAGTGCATCTACGTCTGAGTGTCAATCCTGTGGGCCCTATGTAATTTTCGTAGCAGCCCGAGCATCTTATTACATAAATAAGGTTTTCTGAGGCACAAGTAAAGTCAGATTTAACTTTGAATTTATGTCCCTCTTTGAAGAGGAATTCTGAACCTAATAGAAGGTTTGGACATGTTGCGCAATTTGGTCAACCACATTTTTTCACTTTTGCATCTGTTATTTTGGAAAATAATTTTGCCTTTGTGAGGATCTTTTTCAGTGATTTTGGTTGTTTGTAGCTTTTAATGATTTTGTATGTGTGTAAAACTTCCTTTAATTTGGGGTCCTTATGTAGCATAGGTATGTTTTGGGTGATGATGGTGAAGGCTTCTTTGTTTCTGGGATTGTATGTGGATATGTATGGTAATATTTTCGGGGAAGGTATGTTGCTGTGTTTGACTTTTCTTAAGTTTTCTATGTCGATTTGTGATGCACGTCAGATTCCATCCTCTGTGAGCTGAACTGGGTAGTGTCTGTCAATTAGTGTGTTTTTGAGTTCTTGTAGTCTATAGTCTCTAGTATTTTGTATTTTATTCTGACACTATTGTGCATATCCTTCACAACACTGAAGATGACTAACTAGTCAAAAACAAAAGTGAGCACATCCCACACAAAGGAAGAAATAAAAATCTAGATGAATTCTGCAACCACATTGAGAACTTCCCTTACCACACCATGCATAAACAGACAGTTAACTCAAACTTTAACACTACACAATGGAAGGAACTAATAGAACTTCAAAATAATTAAGATATTACGATTAAGGAAGCAGATAAAGGAAGTGCAGTTGTAATAATGGACACATTATACTATAGAAATCTAGTCATCTCCATGCTTGATGACAATCAACACTATAAAAAAGTCACAAACTACACCCCACAAAAAATAATGAAAACCCTGTCCTCACTAATTAAAACACATGGAAATGAACTGACAACCAAGGAGATTTTCTAACAAACTTCAAATGCAAGCCTAGCCTCTTCTATGGTCTGCCAAAAATACACAAAAGCCAGATTATGAATGAAACCATCAAAAAATCACCAAAGACGTAAATACATACACCAAACCCAGGGGATCTAAAACTGCGACCCATCATAGCTGGCCCAGCCTGTGAAACACACAGACTAAGTCTATTTATGGACATCCTCCTAAAACCCTTCCTTAAACACATCAATAGCTATATCAGAGATGACTTGGATATGTTAAATCACCTCCCAAAGAAAGTCAAGGAAGAAACATCTACGCTCAGACGTAGATGCACTCTGCATCGACAGCAGATTGCATGCCCAGAATACCGAATGATACCCTTTGGTGAGCATATTGAGAAATGCGCCAAACAAATACTACCACAATTTATAATCTTTCCATTCTATCAATGTGCCAT
>NC_068983.1:94470028-94471241 GCF_001194135.2 Octopus bimaculoides
TGAAGGAAATGTTCTCTATGTGGCCTGTCTGTTTTCCTGTGTGTTCCTATCGTACTCCGAAAAAAGTTTGTTTTCCGTGCTTTGTTTATATTCTCATTTTTCATTTTGTCCACTTTTTTGTGACGTCCTGTACCCAAATATGCATCTATATATACATGTACGTATATATGCATATACTCCCATATTATTTGTATTATTATATCATCGAACGCACGCGTCCTTTTTGCAAGTAAGTTTTAACTTTATATTTCTGACGCGCACTCTATCTATCTTTGTATCTTTCTCCCCCTCTCGTTCTTCCTTCTGTTGTTCTTCGCCTCTCCCCTTCACTACTATATCTCTTTCTCACTCTTCCTCCCTGTCTCTCGTTGCTCACCTATGTTCAACTTCCTCCCCTTTTTTCTCTCTCTACCACTCTTTCTCCTTATCCCTCGTTGATCACATGTGACCAGCGGCTACTGCTAAGGTTCCTGTCTTGGTGGCTGCCAAGCAAGCACAAACTATCCTCTCTCTTTCCCTCAAGTTCGTTAAATCATAGCGCTCAGTATATATATTGATATATATATATGCATACATATATATGTATATTTGTATTTATATATATGCATATGTATATGTATATATGTAGATATATATATATATATATTCTTACGTATCTCACGTCTGTTTTCATTCCTCCACTTCACTCTGTATTTCATATCTTCTCTATAATAACTATTACTTAAACATTTTCTCGCACCGTCTCTGATGAAGGGATATATAGTAGCTTAACTATAGTCTGTTCATAGCACTTACTCAGCATTACCTGATACTTTTGGGTCTCCTTGACACCAATACATCTCATATCCAATATACATATCTATGTATATGTATATATATATATATATATATATATATTATTTTGTTTAAAAGAGTTCCAACACTGTCTGTTTTTTATGTTTTATTTATATTCCTGCAGAACTAATGTGGGGTGTAGAATATGGAATATACAATATATGATATAATATACAATATACAATATAAAATAAAATAAAATAAAAATGGATGGCACCATGAAAGAAAGTATTGAATGTAGATGAAATATTGAGTGTTCAATATAAAGGATCAAATATATAAATATATAAATATAAATATAAATATATAAAGGCGACTCGAGTTTCAGGGCTATTTCCCTTCGTCATGGCCGGTATGTATATATATATACATTTGTAAA
>NC_068983.1:94476173-94476662 GCF_001194135.2 Octopus bimaculoides
GTGTGTGTGTGTGTGTGTGTGTGTGTGTGTGTGTGTGTGTGTGTGTGTGTGTGTGCATGCGCGCGCGCGATAAGTCTCAAATAATGGTCATTACATATTTTTCTTTATTGCAGTAAATTTGACTTAAAGCTCTTTCTTGTTATAACCTGAAATGACTCTGACGAAAGTATCATTAATTTTCTCTGTCATTCAGTTTTTCTCTGCTGGAAACAGTTGTATGTCAAATTTACGGCAGTAAAGAATATTATTCATTGTCCACTATTTATGCCTATTTTTGTATATCACTCTGTGTAAAAACCAGTATAACTGGAACAACAGGATGGATTCTCAATATAGAATGGTAATGAACTATATTCTGGGATCCTGTCACCAGAATACTCGGGATTCTTAACTAATCTGAACAATATTGTTAGCCTGAGATCTTACGAAGTATTTTGTCCGGATTGATAATCCCTCATTAATAACTTTGTTTTATATATATATATATAT
>NC_068983.1:94477265-94477937 GCF_001194135.2 Octopus bimaculoides
ATTATAGATATGAAGTTTTTTAAATTTGATGGAGTTGATCTTTTTTTCTGTCCGAACAGAGGGAACTGTAGTGTTCTTGGAATAAAGAGGATGTTTACATTTTCGAATTCTCAGGAGGAAAGGAAATGATAGTTATTCACAGAAGGTGTAGATATTAAAGGTTTTAAAGCTGATTGTTTATGTGTTCGAAAGCTTTAGATATGTAAGTTCCTTAACTTATTTTGTGAGAAATTCAAAATACTTGCAGGAAACTGTAGATAATCCAGTCTTTTAGTGTTATTTTTCAGTTGTCCTGCTGGGTTGTATTAGTGTTTCTGTGTCTTCAGCTGCTGACAAGTCAAGGCAGCGAAGAACACATCCAACCGCTGTCACGTCTAATATTATTATTATTATTGAGAGAGCAACGCATGCCATCAAAATGATACTGGGGTGACAGATATACGAGGCACTATATACCCATCATAACTACCAGTCTGATAAAACTACACCAGGCACATGTGTCACTACAATACGTGTGCAACATGGTGATTTCATATCAAGATAAACAGCGCATGCCCTTACAGGTGAGGCTCAGTTAGAATTTTCTCCAGATCGAGTAGCCCATGCTACTCAGAAGATCCCTGAATAAGGATTGTTTAAGTATGATGAACGAAACATAGATGTTTCCAGAGG
>NC_068983.1:94478480-94481522 GCF_001194135.2 Octopus bimaculoides
ATGTTTCTTTTCATTATATGTTTTTGGTAATTTATTATTATTATTATTATTATTATTATTATTATTATTATTATTATTATTATTATTATCATTATCATTATCATTATCATTATTATTATCATCATCATCATCATCATCATCATCATCATCATCATCATCATCATTATTATTATTATTATTATTATTATTATTATTATTATTATTATTATTATTATTGAGAGAGCAACGCATGCCATCAAAATGATACTGGGGTGACAGATATACGAGGCACTATATACCCATCATAACTACCAGTCTGATAAAACTACACCAGGCACATGTGTCACTACAATACGTGTGCAACATGGTGATTTCATATCAAGATAAACAGCGCATGCCCTTACAGGTGAGGCTCAGTTAGAATTTTCTCCAGATCGAGTAGCCCATGCTACTCAGAAGATCCCTGAATAAGGATTGTTTAAGTATGATGAACGAAACATAGATGTTTCCAGAGGTGAATTACTCAAATTACTCAGAGAATCCCTTTCAATACATCGTTATGATGCCCTTAGAGATGCATATATCGTCAGTCACTAACGAACACGCTCAACTGATGATGGTCAAACAAATGATAAGCAAATTTGTGGTATTGAGCAGAATATTTGCTGTAGCCCATCATTTACAACTTATCAAAACATGTACACGTTAACACTTACAATCAGTTAAGGTCATTATTATTTTTATTATTTATACACAAACACGAAATAATAACTCAAAGATTTGTTCCATCATTAGAGAGAAATACTCATGCGTTGTTGCCTACATTTCAACTGTGATACATATTATGAAGCTAAAATCACCACATGATAAATGGATTTAAGCGTCAGTACATACATACATACATTATGTATATGTATGTTTGTATGTATTCATGTATATATGTATGTATTTATGTATATATGCAACTATGTATGCATGAATCTATGTATGTATGTATGAACGTATGTATGTATGTGTGTATGTATGTATGTATGTATGTAGCAATGTTTTTATGCATGTGTGTAAGAGGGAGGGAGGGAAATAAATGGAGAGAGAGAAATGGGAGTGTGAAGTAGAGATAGAGAGAGAGAGAGAGAGAGAGAGAGAGAGAGAGAGAGAGAGAGAGAGAGAGAGAGAGAGAGAGAGAAAGAGTTAATAAGAAATATAACTGCAAGTAGCAACAAATTTAAGTTTCTAATTTAGGTGTAAGACCTGTTTAATAAAAAGTGTGTGCGAGCAATCGCAAGCATAGCCGTGTAGACAAGAAATTCAGTTCGCAATTACAGGGTTTCGGATCTTCTGCTGCAGTCGTGGGTTGATCAATGTCATGTGCATAGAATTTGGCAGACGAAAACTGTGCTGAAAGGGTGTGCCATTTGCGTAGGCAAAGTGGAAGCTTTTGGAGGCTTTCTCATGGCTTCAAGTCTATTTAACTGGAACCTGTCCCGGATTTTTTGTCGTTTAAGTAACTGAAAGTACCTCCTGAACGATCGAGAGGTTGTCGGTCGCACGGTCACCTAAACAAGGCAGTGACTTGGGTAACCTAAGACTATAAATATTTATATGTATGTGTATATTGAATTTGAAATGCCCCTGATATTGTGCCCAAACTTCAGAATACTAACAATTAGAAAGTATATACTTTTATATTCAATAATGAATATTTATAGTTTTAGACTAAGTACTATCCTGTTTTGGTGACCGTGCGACTGACAACTTTCCGTTCGTTCTGGAGGTACTCCCAGTTACTTAAACGACAAAAAAAAATGGGATAGGTTCCGGCTAAATAGATCTGAACCCGTGAGTGAGCCTCTAAAAACTTCCACTTAGCCTACGCAGATGGCACACCCCTTCAGCACAGTTTCCGAGTGCCAAATTCTATGCACATGGCATTAATCAACCCACGACTGCAGCAGCAGATGTTGTAAAGTGTGACAGAATCCGAAACCCTGTAGTTGCGAACTGAATTTCTTATCTACACGGCTATACTTGCGCTTGCTAGCACACATTTTTATTAAACTAGTCTTACACCTAAATTAGAAACTCACTCTCTCTCTCTCTCACACACTCACTCCCCATTTCTTTCTCTTTATTTATTTCTCTCCCTCCCTCCCACACACACACACATACATACATTGCTACATACATACATACATACATACATACATACATACATATACACGTAGGTAGATGTATGCATACATAAATACACGCACATACATACATTACATACATACATACACACATACATACACAGATATACACACGCGCTATCATTCACACCCACTCATATTGTCATTGGCCACTTCATCATTATATATTAAATTCTATTCAAATTGAAATCCGGTCTGTACCGGAAACACTCAGACAATAGAACGATGCTAGGCAACAAAACAAAATCGATAATCAATCACTGAACTTTAGTGACTTTGAATTGGTTCATTAGTGGAATGGTTGCTCGTTAGAAATTGTATGAAGTAATGGAATAAATTGTTATAAGTTGACGTAAATATTGATCCGAGTGTTTGAACCTTGAAGCTGTTAGTCCGAGTCTAACATCATTTCTAGGGTAGTGATTTAACCTGCAAAAGTGTAAATCACAGAGGCGGGTTAATGAGTAATAAATAAATCATATAAACATAATGGATTCATAGTCTAAGTTTTTCGAAGACGTAATAAATGAAGAAGAAGTATTCATTACAGAAGCATTTGTAATGAAGCTATTTGTTGATAGAGAAAGATGAATGGAAAATGTTGTCGGCAGCGTATTTCCTCTTTTCTGCTGTTCTCATCAGCTGCTGGCTGGTCTTATGTAACAACTTCCGTGCACTGATAACCATCAGATTATAGTTGTTGCTCGCCTACTGAGAAATAAATAAATAAATGAGTATGCGATCTTATATTTCCATTAGGAAATCACCACCACCACCACCACCACAACCACCATCACCACCACCACCACCACCACCAAAACCACCACCACCACCACCGCTACCACCACCATCATCGCCATTGCCGTCGTCG
>NC_068983.1:94481574-94484131 GCF_001194135.2 Octopus bimaculoides
CCACGCACCACCACCATCACCACCACCACCACCACCAAAACCACCACCACCACCACCGCTACCACCACCATCATCGCCATTGCCGTCGTCGTTGTGGTTGGTGTCACGATCACCAGCACCACCATCTTTCTCCTTTTGTTCATTATCATTAAGTTGATCATAATCATTGTTGTTGACGTCATCATCGTCGTGGTCGTCATCATCGTCAACGTTATTGTCAACGTCGTCGTTGTTGTCTTCGTCAACATCTTCCTCTTCCTCCTCCTCCTCCTCATCATCATCATTATCATCGTCGTAATCACCATTATCTTTTTACTCTCTCTCCAATGTTATTAACCTCATCATCCCCGTCAGCTTCATCATCATCGTCAGCAGCAGCAACGTCAACAACGATCGCGTTGCCGTCATCATTATCGTCATCATTATCATCATGGTCATCGCTCCACCCTTCTCTCCTTTTATTATTCTTGACAACATTTATCATCATCATCATCATCATCATCATCATCATCATCATCATCATCGACATCATCATCATCATTTTTATAATTGCTTTCTTCACTACTAACCACCCTTCTCCTCATTACAGTTAATATCATCATTATAATCGTGGTTTTCACCATCACCATCATCACCATCATTGTTATCTTTGTTGCCATCATCATTGACACCATTCACATTGTCTCTATCCTTATCGTCAAAATATTCTCCGAACAATCATTATACGAGAGATTAACGTGCAGGACTTTTCCGTACACACACACGCTTGCGCGCCCTGACTATGAATTCTCATTTGTACCTATCATCATGGGTGCATTAAGATATGCACCAACACATTTACACAAAAACCTAGGAACACTTGGTTTCACGGAAAAAGCGCAAAAGAAACTGAGGCGGATTCTCCAAATCCAATCTGTTAGAGGCACAGTAAAGATTTGTAAGGCATTCCAAAGATTCTCCATCTGAGATTTTTTAGGTGAAATAGAGACGCACACTTGGGTGTGTGCATCGATAGCTCACCCAACACACCAACTCAACCCCATATTTACAAGCTGCGGGAATTATTCTTAACTCAAAAAGTCTAGTCGCTTTGTTAACAGCCGGCTTGAACTCTTAAGAAAAACTTAAGACTCGAAGAAAAACATACATATAAATCAAGAATTTTTGTTATATTAGTATTTGGCATACTTGCCCTTGCCTATGTTATTCAATTACATGCCACTGGCCATTTTGAGTTATTTCTTTTAGCTTATTTTTGTGTTGATGCAGAGCTACAGACACAATTACACACACAGACACACACACACACACACACACATACATACATACATACATACATACATACATACATAGACAAACACACAAGCACGCATAGACAGAGTCAACATCCATTGACAAGGTTGCAAAAACAACGAAATTTTTTGGAAGACCTAAAAAAAAACGAGTGGAAATTAAACTGGTGGGCGTATTAGATATTAAAACAATATGACTCTCCCCAGACACAACAAAATTTTTGTTTAAATTATGCAAATTACCTAAGCCAGAACTATTTTCTACTTTTGTGTATAAGTCCAAGACCTTTGGCTACTGGAGATAAGGTCTGAGAATTGTCATATTGATGACGGCTATTGCGGCAGAAACGTATCCACAACTGTCCTCTTATCTTCAGACAATAAGCCTGTCCTTTCTTTGATAAATGTCAATTTTGGAGAATTGTTGATTCTTGCTTTTTGATTCTTGAGAATTTCTTCCTTTCACAAGTGGAGCAGGTCTTAATTGCCATTTGGTAATTATAATACATAATCTAGAGGCAGAGATAATTTTGATAATATTTGTGTGAGTGTGTGTGTGTGTGTGTGTGTGTGTGTGTGTGTGTGTGTGTGTGCATGTATGTATGTCATTATTCAGTTTTATTTCAAGCTTTTCTTGCCAATAGAGAAAGCCAGTTTCTAATCTAGATCCAAGGCTTCTTCGTGTATGTATGTATGTATGTATGTATGTATGTATGCATGTATGTATGTATGTATGTATGTATGTATGTATGTATGTATGTATTATGTATGTATGTATGTCATTCTGCAGTTTTATTTCAATATTTCTGGCCAGTAGAGAAAGAGCAGGTTTCTAACCTAGATCCAAGACTCTTTCACTGGAATTTCAACAATGGAATTTCAACTATTAACGGGATTGGTTTGTTTGTATGTATGTATGCATTTATGTATGTATGTATGTATGTATGTATGAATATATGCAGATTTGTATTTTCTTTTATGTATGTATTCTCATGCATATAGGTGCATGTCTAGATATGCTCATATATACTTAAATGATAAACTTCCGGAAAGTTTAACAGATTTTTACAGTTCCAGTGATGGCTTGGATCTGTAAACTTTGAATCAGCTTTCACCTTTCCGGCTTTGAGAAGCCTAATTTTTCACGATTAGCACTTAGGCAGTGTGTTACATACCCCAGTGCACCAATAATTACAGGTATAAACCTGAACTTGTAATGTATGTATATATGCGTGTGTGTGTCTGTGTATGTATGTATGTTTGTA
>NC_068983.1:94484231-94489586 GCF_001194135.2 Octopus bimaculoides
GAGCGATTATATATACTGTATTTTGAAATAATAGCATGAAATTTAATATTCAACAAATCCTAACGACGATATATGTTTTTAAAATAGTCTTGTATTAAAAAATATTTGTAAATATATGAAATATGACAGTTTAAGTGTTTGGTAATTAATGCATCTTACGATCATTTCGCGAAATTTGGTCATAATGGAATCCATTATTGATATAAATTGATAGACAATACTTCCACTCGTTAGAGATGGAGAAGGTTAAGTTTGTATAATATATCGAATGTTATTTTGAAAATCAGAAAAATATATGCTATTATTTCAAAATACAGCATATATAAATAGACATATATGTGTGTGTGTATGTATGTATATGTGTATATTATATATATATATATATATGAATTTAAATAAGAGCTTTGACGCTAAATCCATATATATTAAAGTTTATTACCTATGTATACATTTCTGTATAAGGTCAAATTCAACACTTAATTCAAGTTAAATAAGTAAATTACCTTACACATCCTCAGGGTAAAAAGTAAAAAGTAAACACCAAAAAAGATTTATAATCTCTAAGGCTGATCCATATTCAAAATTCCTCCTGAATAATAGTCCGTCTAAGGAAGAAAGCCCTAATAATATTATTAATTATAAACAATCAAATAATACAAATTATTGATCACTGGTAATAAATTCTAAACTAATGGAAATCTATACTATATTATCTCTAGAAACTTTAGTAAATAAATACAAATATACAATTAGATTACTAGTAATAATAAATCATACAGTTAATATATCCTGTTTTTTAAACCTAATATTATATTATAATACCAGATCATACTGAAATTTATAATTTATTTAAACCAGAAAAACGTATGCCTAAGAAAATGGCTACACCTGAAAACATTATATGTGAGTTTATTTATTAACTTACCCTTAGAAAATAATATAAAAAATAATTCTAGATTATACAACGAGCAATATCTCTTGCCTTTGTCATAAGGGAAAGATTTTCCAATAATTGACCATTCTAACGAATATTGTTTTTTTTTTTTGTTCCTTCAGTTACCAAATAAATTTACTAAGACTAGCATTCGCCATTTTACTTCTATCTCTAAACGTATTATAATGATTCAATATTCGTTTACAAATTTGTCCCAAAGAACAACCCACGTATATGTTAACATCTGTTTGGGTCGTTACCTTACATTGGTAAACTATATTCTTCAACCTAGTAGTTGGGCCTTCAAACTTCAATCTTCTGGGGTTAACCTCTGTTACTGTAATCCTAGTACGATTATTATTATTATTATTATTATTATTATTATTATTATTATTATTATTATTATTATTATTATTATTATTATTTATATCAGGGTTCTCCTCACTATCCTCCCCAATTCCCTTTGATTTAAGTATTTTAAAATTATGAGCTGCAATTATTTGGGCTAAGTTCTTAGTGTTTGAGAAACCAAACCTAATGCTATGTGTATTAATAATTTTACCATAATGTAAATTCTTTTGGAAATATCTACTTATCACCTCTTTAAACTGTGCAATCAAATTAGATTCAACATTTCTACCAAAAGAGATTATGGACCATACATTATTATCTTTAGTGTTATCGCAGTTATTTGTATAATTCTTTAAAAATTTTAAATTACCTATGTTACGTTTATGAAAATCTCTGGGTTTATTTTCCTTATTTCCTCTTAACTTATTCTTATACTTATTATTCGTATAATTCATATCTGTCTTAATATTGTTACAATCAGGTTTGACATAGTAAACCTTCTCTTTGTATCCTGCCCTATTTAATGCCGAATTATAGAATTGAGCTTCATTATCAAAAACCATATCATTTGCAGATAATTTAGAAAGTCTTAATGAAATATTTCTTACTAAATTATAGATAATTTTTCTAGGATGATTACTCCACTTCAGGTTAGTGGAAGGTTTATGATATGGTCTATATGTCTCATTTTTAATATCTAATGTCACATCTAAGAAATCAGCTAAAGAAATATCGTCTTCATAAATGATATTCATCCGCATTCTACGAAAAAATCTAGCCAATCTACCTTTAATTCTCTGTAATTGTTGGTTGGAGCTATTCTTCTTGAATTAAGAGTTGAATTTGACCTTATACAGAAATGTATACATAGATAATAAACTTTAATATATATGGATTTAGCGTCAAAGCTCTTATTTAAATTTTTTGATATATAACCAAGGAGATCGATTCATAAGGAGTTTACTATAGACGTTTGTGGACGAATTTTTGATATTTTGGTAACGATTACATGTTTTATCTTACCAATACATTTGGTAGATATCATTATATGAACATATGTATATATATATATTCATTTATATTTATATAAGGGCATTACTACAGAATAATGCCACACACTAGACTTCCCAAATAAACACATTTTTTTACCGAATGCAAGGAAAAGCAACTCTTAAAAAACCCAACCTTTTTTAAAAAAATGAATTCAACTATATTTCGTACGATTCCACGATTACCAGAATAAAATCTAGCTTTCGCTAGATTATATATATATGTATATATTATATATATGTGTTTATATATATATTATATATGTATATATTATATATATAAGTATATTATATATATATTGTATACACATGTATATATATTATATATATGTATATATATATATTCTATATGTATGTGTATATATATTATATATATGTGTGTACATATATAAATATATATGTATACATATGTATGTATGTATGTATGTATGTATGTATGTATGTATCTATCTATCTATCTATCTATCTATCTATACACACACACACACATATATATATATATATGTATATAACATAAATAATATATAATTATATGCATATATCCATACATATATCTACATACAAGCATATATGGGTACAGGACATCACAAAAAACGTTAAACACAATGAGAAACGAAAACATAAAGACGAGGACAGAAAACGAAATTTTTTTCGAACAACGAAAGAAATAAACAGAGAAGTGAGACATGCAACATAAAGAATATTACCCATACATGTATAGGTTTTAGCGAGTACGTGGGTGAGCATGTGTGTGTTTAAAGCGAGGGTAGTTTTCGTATTTAAGTAAAAGCTTTGCTTTTGATCTGTAGTACATCGCTTGTCATGTTTACACTTTTTAATCCAATATACACGCTTGTTGCTGTTGTTATTTTAGTTCATATTGCACCGATGTCGACTTTGCTTTCATTTGTTTCGGTGTCGATAAAATAAGTACCAATCGAGCACTGGGGTCCATGTAATTGACTTACTCCCTGCATATAGAAATGATTATTTATAACTTTATAACTTTATTTGCTTTTTAATAAGAGCAATTTTTTAATAAGAGCAGTCGTTGACGGAAATTTTATTCGCAGTTGAGCCCACAGACATCACTTAGCATTCAAAATCAAGGACACGTCGTCTTTTATGAGAAGTCAGTGCCTACCTAGACAAGAGCTATAAATATTAATTATTAAATACAAAGAGTAAATTACTTCTAATTCATTGAGAAAGAGAGATAAAGAGAGAGAGAGTGACAAACAGAGCGAAAGAGAGATAGAGAGAGCAAAAACAAAAAGACTACCACGACAATGAGAGCGGAAATTAAACTGCAACGCAATCTTACACCAGTACACACACACATATTGATCAGGGGACGCATGCGTATTACAGTACGTGTCCTTCACATTGCGCCAGTGTGTGTGTGTGTGTGTGTGTGTGTGTGTGTGTGTGTGTGTGTGTGTGTGTGTGTGTGTGTGTGTGTGTGTGTGTGTGTGTGTGTGTGTGTGTGTGTGTGTGTGTGTGTGACTAATGATTGAAATGATTTCGAAAGCTGTTTCATGTAAGTGTATAACGTAGTAATAATGTATATATATATTCAGAAAAGGATGGAATATACAAAATAAAAGGCCAGAAAGAAAGGCGATACAGAGAAAAAATAGTCATTGAGCAGGTCACGGTATGTGTAACGAGAAATCTTTGACAAAATAACCAATAACTAATAATAATAAAGTTGACGTAAACGTATATATAAACCATAAAATGTTAGGAGGTATGAGAGATAATACACTTATCATCTTAGTGTTATGGGCGTTTCGTAGCCTTTATCATCAATAATATTAGGTTGTCAAGTATGAAATTTGTAGAAAAGAAAAAAAGTTTCCTAATGTTTTATAAATACAAAGAATAGTTTTCTTCATCAAAGTATGCACCCATATTGTCAATACACTTTTGCCATTTCAGCGGCAACTTGTCCGGCCTGGAACTGTAAAAGCTTGGCAATCTAGAGTAAAAACAAATTTGGAACGCCTGTTTTACATCATCGTCAGAATTAAATTTTTTTCCTATCAAAAAGTTATCCAAATTCAGGAAGGAGTAATATCCAGTGGGGGACACGATCAGGTGAGTGTAGTGGATGATGGAGAACTTCCCTGTAGTTTCGACAATGTCATTTTTGCGATGTGTGGTCCGGCCTTGTCTTGCAATAAAATAGAAGTGGATCTGTTGACTAATCTAGGCTGTTTTTTGTAAGTTTCTGCATCATTCAGTTGGCTGCAGTATTCTTCGGCCGTTATTGATGAGCCAGGTTTAATGAAATCATAATGGATCACACCTGTGCCAGACCACCAAATACACACCATCAGCTTCTTTTGATGAATCTTGCTTTTCGGACTTTGTCTTGGCTTGTCTTTGTCCAACTATTGTGCTAAACGTTTACGGTTGTTGTATTGGATCCATTTCTGATTACATGTTACAATTCGATTCAAAAATGATTAATTTTTTTGTTGAGAAAGTAGCATAATGCAGGCTTCCAAACGTTGCTGTTTCTAATTTTCATTGAGTTCATGTGGAACCCACTTATCCAACCTTTTCACTTTACCGATTTGAACTTGGTGAGTCAATATTGTCTACTTGCTAACACCAAACAACAACGATAATTCACGGGCACTTTGAGATAGCTCTGACTCGACGGTGGCTTTCAATTCGTCATTATCTATCTTTGTTTCTGGTTGACCGCTTTGCTCATTTGTGAGGTCAAAGTTACCAGAACGAAATTTTGCAAACCAATTTGATACTGTCTGCTGTGTAATAACATTAGAATAAAATACTCCATTAATATTCCGAACTGTCTGTAACGTTGTATTTCCAAGAATGAACTCATTTTTCAAAACTTTACGAATTTTTGATTTATCCATCTCTAAACAAAAATAGTAAAAACGATTTATAAATACTTTATAAAGCGCAAAATGAGTTACAATAAAGAAATAGATGTGTCAGCTCGCAAACAAAAAATAAAGATTGTCAAAATATAATAAAGGCGCA
>NC_068983.1:94490258-94492249 GCF_001194135.2 Octopus bimaculoides
ACACACACACACACACACACACACACACATTTGTTTTAGGTTTTCCACCCATTTGAATTCGGCCATACACCAGATAATTAAAATCTCGGAACAGATATGTCCCGAGATTTAAATTTTGAATTTGTTTTCATTTTAACATTACACCTCAGCTAAAAACATATTTTGGCTTTCGAATACAACCTTTCATTTCTCTTTCTATATTTTTTATTAAGTTAGAATTTCTCTGTTTTGGTCAGGATTTTTCCAATTTCTTTTTTCTTGTATCAAGTAATGGACGAAAGCATTTAAAAATAAAATTAAATTCATAGAGCCGAACAAAATCAAAAATGTTAATTCTATTTTTTCTTTTCCTTAATACTAACAAGAGATTTGGCTGCTATATCTAACAAATTGAACAATAACACAGTGCTGTTCAATTGGCTCATTTGTTGATGTGTATAAGTAAACAAAAACTATTAGGTCGTCAAGTATGAAATTTCATACTTGACGACCTAATAAAAGACACACACACACACATACACATGAATATATATGAATGTATGTGTGTGTGTGTGCATCTCTGTGTGTGCGATAACAAGTGTCGCGTGGTGTAAATAAACGCAACTTTCTCTTTTTATATTTTTTGTTAAGTTAGATTTACTCTGTTTTGGTCAGGATTTTTCCAATTTCTTTTTTCTTGTATCAAGCAACTGGCGAAAGCATTAAAAAAATTAAATTCATAGAGCCGAACAAAATCAAAAATATCAATTCTATTTTTTCCCTTTACTTTTTACTTTCCTACAATATAATTGATTACCGTATCTTTGCATATTACGTGAGTATTTCAGAAATATTTGTACTTTTTAAACAAAAACTGTCTAATACATTCGTATATGTTTTTCAATTGAAACCCTCTGAATCATTCTAGAGATTTATTGTTTTAATAACAAGTTTTAAAATATGAATAATTGCATGAGGGATGCAGCACGAGAGTAGAACGATTGCGGGATGTAGAACGATTGCGCGAGGAACAGCGGGAGGAAATAAGGAATCAAAATCGCGCGAGGATGAGACAGGGAAGAAACGAAATAAGCCAAGAGGAGAGGGAGAGTATCCTATGGCATAGGAGGGAAAGAAATCAGCAAAGGGTAGACAAATGAGTCAGGACCAAAGAGAAGTGTATTTTAAAAATAAGAGATAGAGATCAACAGAATTGAGAACCCATAAGTCAAGAGCAAAAGTAGCTGTACTTAGAAAGAAGGGAACATATGGACGAAGATGAAGGGTAGAATTCCTTTCAAGATATAAGAAACAGAGTTCAAGAAAGAAGGGAAAATATGGAAGAAGATGAAACACAGAATTATTTTATGACAGACAGAGCTCAAATAAGAAGACGGAATATAATAAAAGAACACCAAACGTCTTAATTTACGATTGGTGAGATGAACGTAATATGCCTGCAGTGTCATGCACGTAGATTTCCGCAGGAAGCATTTAATTGCTGCCGTAATGGTAAGGTTTCCTTGCCTTATCTACAAGAATATCCTGACCAGTTGAAACAACTTTTGGGGAATACCGACATTGAAGAAGTGAACTTTAGACAGAGTATCAGAAACTATAACTCAATATATTCATTCGCCTCAACTGCCGTTGTAGCCTTGTCGCAATATATTTTTCTACTATAGGCACAAGTCCTGAAATTTTGGGGGGAAGGGGGCCAGTCGATTAGATCGACCCCATTACGCAACTGGTACTTAATTTATCGACTCCGAAAAGATGAAAGGCAAAATCGACCTCGGCTGAATTTGAACTCAGAACATAAAGACAGGCGAAATACCTATTTCTTTACTGCCCACAAGGGGCTACACACAGAGGGGACAAACAAGGACAGACAAACGGATTAAGTCGATTATATCGACCCAGTGCGTAACTGGTACTTAATTTATCGACCCCGAAAGGATGAAAGGCAAAGTCGACCTCGGCGGAATTTGAACTCAGAACGCAGTGGCAGA
>NC_068983.1:94492353-94500180 GCF_001194135.2 Octopus bimaculoides
TTTTTTTTTTTTTTTTAAGAAGTCAAATCCTCAACTGCCAGTATGCTTAACGAAGGTCTATACATATCCAGCATATCTAGCGTGTGGGCTTTCCTATACTCAACGATTGTATGCAAGTATATGCACTAGCTTAGTAGAGAGCCAGCAGTTAACACTAACCGCTAAGCATTTCGCCCGGCGTGTTAACAATTCTGCCAGCTCGCCGCCTTTAACTGTCACAATATAGAAACATTTCTCATGGCACCAGCACGCAATTTGCAGCTGCTTACATTTTTTGTTTTCCGGGAATTTTTCACGAATCAAGCTAGTATAATAATTTCAGTGTATAATATATTGTTTTATGTCTACATTAAAATGCATGCTACAATTGTATATTTATAAATCAGTGCAGATGAGGAAAGCTAGCTCATCAGATTGCCAGGGCACCATGGTTACACCAATGCTTCAACTCTATATATTAGCACTGCATTTTGAACGCAGCGCTGGAATCTCTGGAAATGCAAGGTGCTGCGGCGTAATCACCAAACTACTCATGGATGCAAGCTCTGGTTTCACCGATAATATAGCACTGCTATCTGCATCAATAAGGGTAGAGCGTCAAACAATTGAGAAGGGCGTCAAACAAGGAGATGCTAGTTCTCTAAAGCTCTTCACCACATGTCAAAAAATGGTCATAAGAGATGTTGACTGGACAGGTGGCCTGAACACCAACGGTGAGTTACTAATACACCTCTAATTCGCAGATGACGTATTTTCACCAAAATCACATATCAGACCATACTGATAAAGTTGGACGCCCATAGCTCAGCAGTAGGGCTCAAAAATGAACTGCATGAAAACAAAATACATGCGGTCCAAAAACGTAACACAAGGCCGAATAGAGGTGAGGAGTAGAAAATCGAGGAGGTAGAGAAATATGTCTACTTGGGGCACACAGCTGATATGAGCCTAGATATAGATGCTGGCTTCTCAAAGAGAATAAGGGCAGGATGGAAGGCGTTTGCCTCCACAAAAAGTCTTCAAAGTAAGCTGGACAAGACCATTGTGCAAAACTCTTCAATAGTACCATCCGACAGGCGTTTTTATATGGTAGTGAGGCGTGTGCTTTTACGAGAATGGAAGAACATCGATTGGCTACGACGCAAACGGCCATGGAAAGAACTATGCTAGGAATATCATTGCTTGATCATATTCGAAATGATATAATTCGAGAACGGATCGGATTGAACGACGTGATCGAACGAGATCTAAAACACAAGTTCCGCAGGGTCGGACATGTGGCAAGGTTCTTGTGCATTATTTATGTCAGTATACATTTGTGTCAATTATTTATTTTTCATGATCCTTAATTTTTTCTGGGGAGCATTTTTACATGAACGCAGAGAATGCATTTCACTGTGAGTTTGGGATATATACCGTAAATCCTCGAGTATAGTAAGCCCTTGAGTATAATATGCAGGGGATTTTTAGGGGGTGTACCTCTGAAAAACCTAAACCTTGTGTATAATACGCACCCCTTCTCTAACTTGAGTCAAGGAGGTCTATATAACGTCCTTGGTTTGTAAACATATATACGGTAACGTCCTTTATTATTATTGTATATATAACATAATGCATACGTGTAACTTTTTTGTACACTTTGTTTGCAGAAAATAAAGAAATAACAGTAATAACGTCAGTGAAAAATAAATATTAAGTTAATAAATATTAAGTTAATTGCCTTTCACATATTTATCACTATCAGTTGCAAAAGCAAAAGCAAAAGCAAAAACATTTATTCAAATCCTTCAAATTCAACGTCACTTTCAGTATCAAATAACTGTTCCATTTGTTCCTCTGTAAACGTGTCAGCATCATTGTAGTGTAAATCTCCGTCATCGTCAGATTCATAGTCAACATCAGAAGATTCACTTTCATTTATTTCATCTTTCTATACAACGTCATCCTGAGTACCATCCAGTGCAGACGATATACAACACTTTTATTTTAATAAATGTTGCTTACTGCAATTTATGGATGATTCTTTTATGACTTCAGGCTTAGCTTAAGGTATTTTCGCGTCCGACATTACAAAATGTGTCTGAATAAATATTGCCGGACAGCAAATAGAGACTCGGACATTACTTAGAAAATATTTTTAATTTTTAACCTCGTATATAGTACGCACTAGGGATTTTGACCGTTAAATTTTGGGAAAAAAATGCGGATTATATTCGAGGATTTGCAGTATATCTAAAAACCTTAATCTTTTCTCTCTCTCTTTTTTTTTTGTCAAACCAATACTGGTACTGTGTTTCTTAGCCAAGACACCTGCAGTGGTGTACTGTCGGATTGCTTGCAAGACACCTGTAGAGGTGTACCTGTCAGGTCGCTTGTAAGACATCTGTAAAGGTGTACTGTCAGGTTGCTTTCAAGCGCGACTGATAACATGTAACCAGTATAACTTGCAGCATGGTTGGGTCATCAGTGGCTAAAATGGCAACTTCATTATATTCATATGGTAAGGAGGATGATTTTGGACACTTTGCAGGATAAAAAGCTAGGCGTGTCAAAAGGCAAATAAACTCAGAGGAAACAATAGCTATCCAATTTTGTGTCTGCATTCAAATGAGACATAAAAAATACGAAATCTTCATCTACACACACACACACACACACACACACGCACATGCGCTCACACACACACACACACACACACACACACACACACACACACACACACACACACATCTAAATATGCATTTAAATGTTTATATGATATATTCATACATGTAAGCATATGTATAAACATATATAGACACAATGTTAGATACATAAGTACGAGAATGAAATTTGTCTAGGGGATGCAAATCCGGATCCAAATTTTTCTACAAACAAGGTTAAGTTTTTTAATCTTAAAATCAAAACAAACACAAATGAGTAATGATTTAAAATTTTGGCTCAAGGCCAGAAATTTCGTGTTTATATGATATATTCAGTCGATTAAATTGTCCTCGGTGCTTAATTCGTACTTACTTTGTCAACCCTGAGGGGATGAAAGGCAAAGTTAACCCTAGCGGAATACACAGATTAACAATAATCCTTTTTACTAAAGGCACAAGGCCTGAAATTTGTGGGGAGGGGACTTGTCGATTATATATAGATGCTGGCTTCTCGAAGAGAATAAGGGCGGGATGGAAGGCGTTTGCTTCAACAAAAAAGTCTTCAAAGTAAAGCTGGACAAGACCATTGTGCAAAACTCTTCAATAGTACCATCCTACTGGGTGTTTTACTGGTACTTAATTTATCGACCCAAAATGATGAAAAGCAAAGGTGACCTCGGCGGAATTTGAACTCAGAGCGTAGCGACAGGCGAAATACCGGTAAACAATTCGTCCAGCGTGCTAACGATTCTGCCAGCTCGCTACCGTAAACAGGTTAATGATAATAATAATAATTATTATTATATTTGTACATTAATCAAATCGCATAGATCCAATAGTGGAAAAGTAATGTTTCAGATTAGTCCAATAACATTTCTACGCTCTTTCGTTTTGGCGATGGAGTTTTTCAGGAGGACGTTCAAAGCGCTTTCATTACCCTGCAAAATTTTAGTGGGTTCGCCTGCACCCCCTGCTCTCCCTATTCTCAAGTCAGTGATTGGATAGCCTTTGTCTTTCCTTAGTTTGATAGATTTTGTTTCACATCATGCAAGATGAGCTACAATCACTTTCCTCACCCAGCATGCTTGGTTGGTTGCCGTTTTAGTCGCCGACGGCCTGATTATGCACACACACACACACACACACACACACACGCACACACACACACACACACACATAGTTTGTACAAACATATATGCATCATACATATATACGTGCATTAATACATACATATAGGCAGGCAGACAGTCAGTCAAATATGCATGCACACAAATTCCATTTACAAGGCATTGTGCATGTGTGTCTTCTTGTCTATATATTGCACAACAGCTGTAAATAAGTGTCATCATCATAAAAACAGCGTCCTTCACTTCCAATCTTCTGTTGAAACATGTTCATCCATGGGAAAATTATTACTTTTGCTGGAAACAGGACAAGGTTGGTAACAGCAAGGACATCTGCTCCAATGACCCCATTTGACTCGTGCAAGCACACAGCAAAGACGGCATATAGCATTGCATGCGAATGCATGCAATGGTATGTGTTTTTGTAGTGGATGAGTAAATTGAAGCATAATGGGAAACAGTGTGATAAGCTAAGAGTTCTGCTATTGTGGCACTGCGTCAGTTAACAAATATTTCTCCTTTATATACTGCTTATTTCTATGGATAGTTGATTTTAGTAATATTCTTTTTCATAAACGATCTGCAGCTGTTTAAAGATGGGACCGACGGTAATTTGATTTCTAAATCTCAATATTCGTCTTGCTTATAATTCTGACAAAACGTTTAACGGGAGCAATGAGTTAACCATTCTAAACACACGATAACTATTAAAATTCTATTCTCGTTGGCGCATAGCGAACGAAGTTGCTAATCTTAACTCTGAACTTCTCAAACAACCAAGTATTCGGGTAGAAGTACCCCCATTTAAGTAAAATAATCCTCCTAACTATATTGTTTTGCATTTAAAGTGTTATGTTAGCAGCATTTCAAATACAGTTTGCTTCAATTGAAACATCTTAAGTTATCAAGCAACGATAAGCACAGTACAAATAAACATTTTATGGGTGTATACTAAACTAGTAGCCTATTTCCTCTCGTGTCCAGCATTTCCTGTCAAACATGACGTTTGGTTATTCCTCTTGCACAGGAAATAATATAAATTGACCTTGACTGAGAAATGATTACAACATTATAGGATTCCAGCTTTTTAATTTCTTTTCGACAAGTGCAAACTGTTAAAAGTGAAGAAAATACACACACTCACATGTACAAATACACGAACATACACGTAAAGATACGTGTATACACATATACAGATACAAGCAAGAACTGTATGTATATGCATGAATGTGTGTATATTTGAGCACGCGTGCGCGTTTTCTGAGTGTACTATTCTTGAGAGAGATAGAGAGAAAGAGAGAGTATTCATATACGAAATGGGGCTGAAAAGTTCCTGGCTTTGGGTAAAAGAAAATACAGGAGGATAAGTTAATTATGGTTTTATTCAACATATTCCCCTCTCAGGTTCACACACTTATTGCAGCGGTACTTCAGTTTTTCCAAGCCTTGTAAAAGAACTCGGAAGGTTGGGATTCCAACCAGGCCTTTCGCGACACCCATAAAATCAGGAACTTTTCAGCACCCCCTCGTACATGCATATACATACTAAGTGTTTAAGCAATAATTTAGAACTATTGGGGTTTTCAGATGACGAAAGAGAACTTCTAACAAGAAATCCCACAAATGTCGACCAGACTACTCTTGAAGTTGATAAGTACCCGGAGGTTAAAAAGTGGGGTGGCTGAAAGCTAACATTTGAATAAAAAATAAAGATACAAAATAAATAAACAAATACAATTTGTCAATATACATTTCTGATATATGCATATGCAATTTGTTTTATTGCCCTTTTTATATTGTTTCCCAAATATAATAAATTAGTTATTCAAGTACAACACCGACTTTCGGGACACTGATGATCCGGAACCTCGCAAATCTGCACTAATTTACGAGCAGGGAGTTCAAATTCCCACGATTACTAGATTACTATAATGGTACCTAGCACAGTAGAGTTTTAATAAACTTGTATAAATCATATTAATGTACAGGTACATCTATTTTATTCAATTATTTATGCATATTTTATTATTTATTTGCATCTTTCTGGTTTTCGTCACTGTTTATAATTTTGCTCCAACTGTTTTCAAATTTGTTTCATGGATTAAGTTTTGTATACTAATTATGAAAATGAAATTCATTTTTCCTATAAATCCATAATTGAAAGGTTATTAGCCTTTAAAATTTGCAAAATCTGGTTATTTTAACCAATCAGAAGCGCGTATTTAACACATCACTGGGGCGAAAAACTGTTTCCATAGTAACCAAAGATGCTGCGCATGCGCACAAAGAGTGTAACCGCGAAATTGAGTGTAATCAACAAATTGAGAGTACCTGAGCATCTTTAAAGCGTGGAAACAAATGCCGGTGTGGGACGCACCCTTCCTTAGTTGACTTATCTTTGTGAATTTATGTGGAGAAGGAGATATGAGAAAGATAATTTATTTTATAAAATCTTACAGTGTATTGCAAACTTTTGAATTTTTTAAACTAATTAATGTATGTTTTAAGCAATGTTTTGACTTTTATTTCTAGCAACTCCTGTTGGTTTGCTCGTAGCTTTTAAATATTTAATTTACTCTAGAATGTTTTTCACTGTTTTCACTATTTACTTTGCTCGTGTATATTTTAATATCTTAACTGTTATTTCTAGCAACTCCTGTTGGTTTGTTCGTAGCTTTTAAATATTTAATTTGTTCGCGAATGTTTTAATGTTAACTTTGCTCGTGAAAATTTTAATGTCTTGACTGTTATTTCTAGCAACTCCTGTTCGTTCGTTCGTTCGTTCGTTCGTTCGTTCGTTCGTTCGTTCGTTCGTAGCTTTTAAATATTTAATTTGCTCGCGAATGTTTTCACGTTTTTCAGTTTACTGTAGCTAGTTTAATGTTTTGACATGCCGAAGCCCCCGCTTCCGCACCCCGATGATGGAAGAGGCAGCGAACGCACTGTTTTCTGATTGGCTGAAAATTATGAAAATTATCAAACTTTGAACACCTGTAACATTTTTGCAAAATTTTTCAGGAATAAACGAATAACAAATTCCGATTCAGCGTCAAAAATTACATCTATATGATACATAAAAAAATTTTTTTTTTGAGATAATTGTAAACAGTGACGAAAATCACAAAAATCCATTTATTTAATTCAAAGTGTGTTGACCAAGGCGACCTCCCTTGGTTCATACCTTGGACAAGTATCTTCTACTATAGCTTCGGGCCGACTAAAGCCATGTGCGTGGATTTGATAGACGGAAAGTGGAAAAAGTCAGTCATGTGTTTGATAATTTTTACTACATTGGTGCTGCTTCTATTTCATATTTGAATTGATTCTTACGTATGCATTGTCGTCTGGGTATACTCGCACATGACTTGAGTATATAAGTCGTGAACTCGTGAAGTGATTCAGTTCCGATCCTGTCGAGTATGTGATGTTGACAAGCCACAAAAATGGGGGAACATCGATATCCATCACTCCTAGATGGGTTTGAGTTGTTTCGCTTGTCCATCACTCTAAGGTATTTTAACACCTGGCGCCTTGAGAGAGTATTTTCCACCACACCAATAACAGCTTATGGGCAAATACGCATGTACATTAAGTATATGTGGTTGATAATACACACACACACACACGTATGTATGTATATATGTCTGTTTGTATGTATGTATGTATGTATGTATGTATGTATGTGCGTGTGCATGCGCGCACGCGTCTTTGTGTCTGTGTCCCCGCCCCCACCGCTTGACAGCTGGTGTTGGTTTGTCTACGTCGCCGTAACGTAGCGGATCGGCAAAAGTGACCACTAGGCTGCAAAAAAAAAAAAAGTACTGGGGTCGATTCTTTCGGCTAAAAACTCTTCAAAGTGGTGTCCCAGCATGGCCACAGTCTAACAACTGAAACATGTAAAAGATAAAAAATAATCCGGAAAGGTTTTAGATCCAAAAGTTCCGAAAAATCGATGTTGTACCTGTTATAATTTACCATTAATTGGAATCGCAAGACAGTGAAAAATTTTATGGAATACTTATTTCTATATATCATAGATTCATTGATTTAGCTACCCTTCA
>NC_068983.1:94500268-94500941 GCF_001194135.2 Octopus bimaculoides
GTGTGTGCACTGCTGTAAGATTGCGTTGCAGTTTAATTTCCGCTATCATTGTCGTGCTAGTCTTTTTGATTTTGCTCTCTCTCTCTCTCTCTCTCTCTCTCTCTCTCTCTCTCTTTCTCTCTCTCTTTCTCTCTCTTGCTCTCGCTCTGTCTGTCTCACTTCCTCTCTCTTTGTCGCTCTGTTTGTCTGTCTGTCTGTTTCTCTCTCCCTCTCTTTCTCTCTCTTTCTCTGTAATGGACCTGAGCTCAGCCAGTGGGATTAATAGCGTTACGTTTAGTATACACTCCTAACTTGAATGACAGCGAATACTGTAATATCAGAATAGTCATTTAATGCATTTACTGAATAATATATTGAGTCCCATGCACTAAATTAGTCATTTTATAATGAATTAGAAATAATTTATTTTTTGTATTTAATGATTAATAAATATAGCTTTTGTCTAGGTAGGCATTGTCTTCTCATAAAAGACGACGTGTCCTTGATTTTGAATGCTAAGTGATGTCTGTGGGCTCAACTGCGAATAAAATTTCCGTCAACGGCTGCTCTAATTAAAATTTTTTTTTAAACCCTGAGAGGTCAAAAAGTAAAGAGAGCGAAAAATACATTTATTTGTTTTGAACTTAAATAGCAAATAAAGTTATAAATAATCGTTTCTATTACAGGCACAAGG
>NC_068983.1:94500997-94501833 GCF_001194135.2 Octopus bimaculoides
CTGCCAGCTCGCCGTCTTTAGAACAGAAGGCAAAGTTGACCTCGGCGGGATTTCAGCTCAGAATATAAAGAATGAGAAGTGCTGCCAAGCATTTTATCCGACACGCTAACAATTTTGGCAATAAAATAATAACAGCAACAAGCGTGTATATTCTTTTCTATTCTGGGTACAAGGCCCGAAATTTTGGGGGAGGGGACCCCAGGACGCAATTGGCACTTAATTTATCGGCCCCAAAAGGCCAAGTCAACCTCAGCAGAATTTGAACTCAGAACATAAAGACAGACGAAATACCACTAAGTATTTCGCCGGTGTGCAAACGTTTCTTATTTCTTTATTGTCCACAAGGGACTAAACATAGAGAGGACAAACAAGGACAGTCAAACGGATTAAGTCGACCCAGTATGTAACTAGTACTTATTTAGTCGACCCTGAAAAGATGAAAGGCAAAGTAGACCTCGGCGGAATTTGAACTCAGAACGTAACGGCAGACGAAATATCGCTAAGCATTTCGCCCGGCGTGCTAACGTTTCTGCCGGCTCTCCGCCTACAAACATGTGTTTTGGATTAAAAAGTGTAAACATGACAAGCGATGTACTACAGGTCAAAAGCAAAGCTTCGCGGATCGCTTGAGAAACTTTATTCGTATCAGCGAGAATTGAAGAATTGAATGTTGTTGACGTCATAAGAACATTTAGACGCCATAGGAATTTTTAGAGAGAGAGAGAGAGAGACAAAGACAGAGACAGACAGACACGGAGTTGAAGTATTTCCTATTTTTTACTTTTAAATCCCAAACTGAGAATTTTGAAATTAAATTCAAAATTCATTAACTCACA
>NC_068983.1:94502327-94503227 GCF_001194135.2 Octopus bimaculoides
TCCCTTTTAGGATGGCGGTGAAGGAAGTCAAAGTAACTGAGCCGATATCTAAACGTATAGCAGCGTAGTCAGAATTTCAAACCATGCTGGAACCAGCATCTTCTTTAGTTCTTTTCTAGTCGGTTATTGTTTCATTCAGGTAAAAAAAAAAAATTTTTTTAAATGTATCATATATTACTTAGAGACTCCATTTGCATGGAAATTAAAAGTTAAGTAGGAGTGAACATTCTTAACGCAGAGAGCATTAAAAAAAACTAATTACAAAATCAAATGCAGCGAGAGGAGAAAAATATGAGCTGAATGACTAATCTCTTTTTAATAGTTCCGGCGAGGCGAAGGCGTGGATGTGTTGTTAAGACTGTCACTTTTCAACCACGTGGTTTTGGGTTCAGTCTTACTGCGTGGTACTATGGGTAAGTAGGTTTCTACTATTGCCCCGGACGGCCCAATTCTTTGTAGGTGAATTTGGTAGGCACTAAACATGTCATATATTCGTATCGTCACAGAGCCGCACGGCATTAATTTGTTTCTATACTGTATAATTATTTCGTTTGATTATACACATTTGCGTTGTGTTTGGTTTCGACGCTGCCCTCAGCGTTTGCTCACGATTCCCAGCAGCTTCTCGCTGCTGATGCCACCAAAAATTAACAATATTATGGTTAAAAGCATGAAATTGTAAGAATTTTTAGAATGAAGTGTCTCGTGGGTGAATTTTCCGCTTGTTCCTTTGTTGCGTTTCTGTTTCATTTTTGAGACTTATTTTGTTTGTTTGTTTGTATGTATGTATGTATGTATGTGTGTGTGTGTGTGTGTATGTATGTATGCATGCATGTATGCATGCATGCATGTATGTATGCACGTATGTATGCATGCATGTATGCATGTATGCATGTATAT
>NC_068983.1:94505535-94510220 GCF_001194135.2 Octopus bimaculoides
CAGCGTGAGTTTCGGTGCCACTTCATCATTCACCGAAATCAGGCAGTCCCCACCCATAACACAATCTTACGTTGGGTGAATGCACGAGGTACATTAATGAATAGGATACCGGTGAGGGCGCCACGAACGGTACAGACCTTGGAAAAGGTGGAACGCGTCAGACAAGCTTTGATACGGAGTCTGAATCGCTTTGCTCGAAGGCATTCCACTGAACTTGGCATCGGTAATCGATCGGTAAGGTGTATTATGCATGAAGACCTGCATTTCCACCCGACAAATTGATCATCGGGCAACTGTTGAAACCATGAGACTATGCACATCAGCTTAACTTCGCGCGTCAGATGGAAGCAGTTTTTGAGGCAAACGACAACCTCATCTTGTTAATGGGTGATGAAGGTCCCTTTCATCTCAATGACATGATAAATCAACAGAATTGTCGTTACTGGGCTCTTGAAAATCCGAGAGAACTGCACGAAAGACCACTATACAGTCCAAAAGTGACGGTCTGTTATGGTATTAGAACAGCTGCTGTTATTAGTCCTTACTTTTTTTAAGATAATAATGGAAATGTTGTTACTGTGAAATCCAAGCGTTACATCGAGATGATAAACAACTTTTTGTGCTTGAATTACAACAAAAACGGCCTACACAGCTAGAGCATCAATGGACGTTCTTCGCTCTTTCTACAGTGACAGCCTCATTTCCAGGTTTGCTGACGTTCTTCCCCACTTCCGGTCCCCTGATTTGTCCATGTGTAATTATTTCTTGGGAAACCTCAAGGCATATGTGTATACGCATAAGCCCTGTACATTGGACAATTTAAAGGAAGCTATTCGCGTGACAGTCGCCCAAATCGACAGGTCAATGCTGGAGAAGGTGGAGGCCAACTTCCAAGAACGCCTCAATGAAAATGGACACCTCCGCAATTAGTTTTGACAAATGCTAATTCAATACGAACACACTGATGCCAATAAGATTTGTTTGCAGCTAAAATGAATGATTTTGTAGATTTTTCAAAAACGTCCGTTCTCTCTGCCCCACCCTGTATGACATTGAGGAAAAGATCATAATACCAGTAATTAAAGAAATAATTGAAATTCTTTTGAAGAAATAGCCCTAACCTGTTCCAAATTGCATGTCACCGAGTGCATATAATTCTTTCTTCCATAGGCATAAGGCCTGAAATTTTGGGTGAGAGCGCTAAATCGATTACATCAACCCAGTGCTCAAATGGTGCTTATTTTATCGATACCGAAAGAATTAAAGGCAAAGTCGACCTCGGCGGTATTTGAACTCAACTAAGTACAAATAATACAACGCAATGACACATTAATGAGATGGCCGATGATGTGAAGAATGTCTTGGTATCTCAGCTTCTGTATTGTAAGTTGATTCTCGTTTGTTTAAATATTTTTATGGCCTATGTGAGCTATTTAAGTCCAAAGTGAATGTGTGTTAATGACGAATTTTTATTTACCAAGTACCTTAAAGGTGATTTCCAAAAGTGAGGTAATTTTTCGATGTTTATGGTATAATTTGAAGAAACACAATAATATTTCCCCTTTGGAATATTACAACAGTGGCAACCGATGTTGCACAGAAAGGGTTGGCCGTTACAAATGATTTGTCGCCTGAAGTGCGTAGTGTTTATTCTGTTATTCTGTATTGCACAAGTATCGTTTATGTCCAAGACATCTTCAAAGTGTGTGTGTGTGTATGTGTGGTGTGTGTGGTGTGTGTGTGTGTGTGTGTGTGTGTGTGTGTGTGTGTGTGTGTGTGTGTGTAAGATCAATCTATAAAATTAAAGCACGCCTCAATTCCTAACTATCATATTTACAGTCATTTGAGAAGGAAATGATGGAACTTTTAACGGATAACTTTTGCACGCGGAACTGATGTTGTGTGAAGAGGTGAAAGCCTGTAAAAACAAATCAACTTGTATGACTCAACTGTAGTTCCTTGTTGATGTTAAAATCATCTCTGTGTAACGAACTTAAAAGTGTCCGTTCTGTTTGTGAGGCCTATAATAAAAAAAACAATGAAATACAAGCGTTCAAAAAAAAGTTGTTATTACTAATCAAGCTAGAAGAATCCTAATGGACTCATCTAAATCTATATTGGCTTGTAGAGATTTTAAAGTAATCTGGAAAGAGAAGTCAAAAGTTTTTCAGATCGTTACCGGGAAATATACATAAAACTCAATGGAAAACTTTAAAAAACGTCTTTACTCGCAATTCAACATGAATTCTTGTATTAGAGTAGCAGGAAGAGGTAATCAGCACAGTAGTGGCTGTAATAACATAAACAAACACGCCCACTACTTATAAACTGGTTGAAAAAGAAACAGATTCTAAAATAATAAATGAATAACAAAACAGGAAAAAATAGAACTTTAATAATATACAATTAGCAAAGACATTTGAGAAAAAAATATTTTTTCAATAAATAACTGGCAATATTGACCTGAAAAAAAAAAACGAAGCAAAAACATAAACAACAGTGGTAGAAGCCGTAGTGCGCACATACTGACGAGTGCCGAGGCAAACAGAAAGACTTTCGAATTATGCAAGGTTCTATCACAACAACAATTTTGGTAAGGGAAGGGCTTGTGCCGAGGCACTCCCTCTCTTTATTTGAAGGCTTTTTGCATGCTCTCCAAAGACTAATTTAAAACAGGTACTCGCTGACGTGTAGAATAGTATATTGCTGGTTGAGCAAGTTAAAACATATGGCAGTATCTGCTTTTCGAAACTGAAGTCGAGGTTAAACGGCAAGCAGGTACTGTAAGATTCACAGTTGCGCATAATCTTGTGTCGCAGTACGTGAGTCGACCAACAGAAGAGTGACAGCTAAGCATTTGCAGCAACACAGATCTTTGGCTTATTTTCACCTTTATAGAGAATATAGGCAGACAAAAAGAGCTGAGGTAATAAGGTATGACATTCAGAACATTGCAACAAGCCGAAATGTGTCTGAAAGAAGTATGCACTACCTTGTGTCATATAAACAAGAAGATAAAATTCGGGACAGTTCTGGGATTGTGTATCAACGAGGAGTGGACGTGAAAGCTATTAATGATAGTGAACGCCTCTAACGAATACTACGTTTCCATTCTATATGAAGCAACGTGTGGACAAGGTAAGGTACGTGATTTGTTACTCCATAGAAACATATAGAGATAGTACTGAAAAACCATGGAGAAATTATCGAAACCAAGTCAACCACCCTCCTAAACTGGTCAGAGGTCCAACTGGATATAAAAGTGATACTCAATTTTGCAGACCAGCGGAGATTCAGATAAGAGTTGTTGTGGAATGCAGAAGGCTACTTCTATTACATCAAACACCAGAGCAATTACAACTCGCAGGAAATACGAAGGGGCAACTATCATCATCACCATAATACCAATAGCTGGAACAACTCCCACATAATGTGATAATCCTCGGGAATAATATAAGTCGTGAGTGAGCAGAGCTGTCAGACGATCTGACCTCACAGGTAGGTTCTCACTGTAAAGTGGTTAGGGTATTTGGTTCACGACCGTGAGTTTGATGAACGGCAGCGCGTTGTCTTTGAGTAAGACACTATATTTCACGTTGCCCCGGTCCACTCAGCTAGCGAAAATGAGTTGTGCCTGTAATTCAAAGGGCCGGCGTTGTCACATTCTGTGTCACGCTGAATCTTTGAGAACTACTTTAAAGGTACGCGTGTCTAAGGAGTGCTCGGGCACTTGCACGTTAATTTCATAAGCAGGCTGTTCCGTTAATTAGATCAACTGGAACACTTGTCGTCGCAACGGACGGAGTGCCGGAGGCTCTCACAAGTATTTGGATAGGTAACCCTAAATGATTTTCATGATTTCTACTATCATTTGCCTTAATTGCTGTTGTTTTTTAATGTAATTTTATAGCAATTTCTATGAAATTTTTAAAATAATATTTTATATTAAATTTTTAACGCGTTTTACTGTATAAAATCATTTTCCCCTGCCCTTGTTTTTATTTAACTTTGTCATGCGATATATTTTGTAACCCTCAGTTTTTAACTTCCATTATATATATGAGTGATCCCTTATATTTAATAAAGAACAACTTGTTTTTGCCGTTGTATTTTGAGAAGAGTAATCATTTTCAGATATAGTGATTTCAAGGCCAGCAAGTTCGGGGAAGGTTATAAGCCGACCACATCGACCTCTGTGTTCAATTGGTACTTATTTTATCGAAAGGATGAAAGGCAAAGTCGACTCCAGCGGCATTTGAACCCAGGATGTAAACACGGACGAAATGCCGCTAGGCATTTTGCCCGGTGCGTTAACGATTCTGTCCGCTCGTTGCCTTCATTTTCATATATATTGCCATGGAAAACTCAGGTTACTGAGATTTCAAGAAGTATTAGTAGCTCGCGAAGAAAAATTATATTTTGGACTATTATGCTTTGGAATATTTGAGTGTCTACCCATTCTACTTCAGAGCAGACAAAACAAAGTTTTTCGTTGGATATTTTTGTTATATTTTATATTTACCTACTTGTGTAACAGCATGTATTTTTCTCCGTCTGGTGAACATGCCTCCAAGAATTTTTAAACATGTCTTTGAATATTTTCTAAAAACACAAACATTTAAAAATAAAATTTGAGATGCAGGGAGGGAGAGTGAGAGAGAGGGGGAGTGAGAGAGAGAGAGAGG
>NC_068983.1:94510294-94521852 GCF_001194135.2 Octopus bimaculoides
AGAGAGAGAGAGAGAGAGAGAGAGAGAGAGAGAGAGAGAGAGAGAAATAATCAAACTTTAACAAACAGATAAGTTTCATACACTAACGAACAACAGAGCCGGTAACAAAAGTAGTAGTTACTTGCCAAAAAGAAGTTCTGAATATGAGTCAACTCCCAGAAAAAGTGTAAGATAAGTATTTCACGAAATATTTTCCCCACTTGCATGTCTATTTTATTCAAGAACTAGCAATAGGAAACAAATAAATAAGTAATCCTTCGACGTGGTTGAACAATCAATCCCATCCAGTGGGAATTCACTGTACGATCGCTGAATACAAAACTGGCACGCAGGACCTCCGTTCGGATGATTTTCCTGAGTCATTATTTTGCCTTTATACGCCAATCCGTCACAAGCATACCCATTTACAGCTGAATGGACTAGAACGACATGAAATGAAGTGTTTTTCTCAATAATACAACGTTCAACCTATCTGGGAATCGAAACCATGATCTCGTGATCGTGAGTGCAACATCCTAACCATTAGGCCACGCGCCTTCACTCACGAAGAAAAGTGACATACCTCTTCCTATTAAAAATCGGGAGGATTTCCAGTATTCCTTGAAAGGAGCAGTTGAAATAAGCCATAGCTGGTATATATGAATTATTGTGGTTTCCATCGATCGAGGAAAGGCATAGGGGGTTCATATGGCATTCAAAGCTGAAGATAAGGCGAGAGACAGTTTGTGTTGGTGCACCACACACCTGTCCACCGGTTCATGCTGGAATATGTGGGACTGTAGAACACAAGGGTCACAGTGAGAGACATTTGTGGCGATATAGAACCTTGGTCCATAGTCATCATCGCAATGGAGTACGTGCTGATTGTGAGCGTTGAGGTAACTAAAAATGACGTTGTCAGGAAGAATCCGCATAGCATTTAAGTCCTGATGACCTCCGAAAACAAAAGAACCATCCCGGAGCACAGCTTCAGGATAGATCTGTGGGTACAGTAAGAAAGGGATATGACTGGAGGTGGGAGGCACAAGACCCCAGCTGTGATACATGTAACAATAAAGAGCCATTTGAGCGCTTTCTGCCCTGAGGAGCTGGAAAGCCAGAAGAAAAGACAGAGCTGTCATTTTCAAGTGTTTGGCATTAAAATCTAAAATATAAAGTCTGGTCCAATTTTTCAGTTTCATACTTCATTTATTATTTCTGAACTGATGTCGTTAAGATATCGCCACAGCAAATACATATGTTCATTGAACATATGTATTTGTTTCGTGCATATTCAGAGATGGTTTACAACTATAATAAAACCCATCAAACCGGCTTGTAACTTGTTAATCAGCTTCTACAAGTACACAAACAAAAGGACATGAGGGGAAAACGGTTGCTTTCTCTTAATCTGACTACACCCCCCCCCCACCTCTCTCTCTTCAGAAACAGAAATCATAAAACTCCTGCAAAACACAGAAATTATAAAGAATTTCTCTGAAGATTGACCCTTTCACTATGCTAGTTTAATCTACGTATTTTCATAATCCTTTGAGTTCCAATCAGTTGAACTACGAAGATATCAATTATTTATGAGAGCAGCAAATAGTGTTAGTTTTTAATGGAAGAAGGTGATTAGTATAGTGAGGGTCATGAACAAAGGGCGAAGTGTCTTTAAGAAGTATAACGAACAGCTTGCTAAAAATGAAGAACAAGAGTAAGTTTTCCTCCATATAACACAGATAACCAACGCTTCTTAGTGGTTGTTTGACATGCTAGAAATAGCAACCAAATTTCCTTAAGAATCATACAACACTACTTTGAAAAAGAAACATACTGGATAATCTTTGGATAATATAGTTTGAATAAAAGACAGAACAGTCATTAATGGAATGTTTTTGATCACAGATCGGAGTTTTCAAAAGATTAAAAAAAAAACTATGGCGACCATAACCAGAAGAAGAATAGGGGAGCCTGTTATTCAAAAATAAAACTCTCAGTAGTAACATTATATAACTTAAGCATTTGTGCGTCATATTTTGTACGTCATTTGAGTCATCGAGATCTATCCCTAAAATACAAGAAGAATGTCAACTATGAAAACGCAAGAGTCTTCTATTTTCTTTTACTTTATTTTATTTGTACTTTTTGTTCTAAATGAGATTGTGAAATAGTATATTGAAACTATAAAAGCTGTTGACAATAATTTTCGTAAAAGATTGTTTTCTTTCGTCATTTTGTTTCACAAAGACACGCAGACACACACACACACACACACACACACACACACACACACACACACACACACACACACACACACACACACACACACACACACATTCAAAGTAACTTGGTTTAATGTAGCATTTTATAACATGTTAAACCACATCTTTCCTTCATAATTGTTTATACAAATGAAACTCCCTAGAGTTATAAACAAAGGAAGCTGATACTTATTTACAGTGATCTACCCCGCATACACGTCTATCTGGAGCAAGACAACACAAGTAAGGCAAGCAGTCAATGAATTCCTCCCCGAAGCTAGCTAAAAAAAATTTCAATGTCAAAACACTTATAAATTTTAAAGGAATTTTTATTTTTATGTTTTAACGTCAGTGTTTAGATTAAGCTTAATTTCGGAGCAAAAAGATGGATAGCATATTTATTAAAAGGCAGATCCAGTTTCTTTCTCTTATTTTTTTCTTTCTGTAGGTCTATCATTTTTTCTCTTTTCCTTTCCTTTTTTAAAAAAAATGTTTAAGTCTGGAGGAAAAGAGCAGGAACTGAGAAATTACCTACACTTCAAGGTAATGGTTTCGTCTTTGAATAATAACCAATTCTCCGAACACCGTAGTATTGAAGTAAACTTCCAGTATACTGAGTCTGCAATGCAATTTCAAACGCAAGCTAAAGCCAATTTACTTCACTCGCGACACTAATGACATGTATGTATGCATGTATGTATGTATGTATGTATGTATGTATGTATGTATGTATGTATGTATGTATGTATGTATGTATGTGTGTGTGTGTGTGTTGTGTGTGTGTGTGTGTGTGTGTGTGTGTGTGTAAATTAACGTTTTATCTTTTTCTGGAAACATAGGGCCTTAGTATTTCGTCAAATGAATAATGAATAATGTTTGAACTCCTAAATCGTTTCGCCATTCTACTGCTAAACTGCACTTACCCGACAGCATTGCTACCACTTAATTATCACTTGATTAATAATATGTTAAGTGTATATAACTCTATTGTAGTTGGCAACATACTGTCCTCGGGCCGTGTCTGATCCACTAGCCATTATCGTCTAGCCTGTGTTTCTCAAACAAAATTATGGACTCCACCCAGCTGCAGTGGCTAGAATAAAAAAATTCAGATTTATTTCGTGTGAGATATTTTGCTAACGAGTAATTGCAATGTTTAAAACTTTACACTACCATCTAAATATATTTGTCATTAATGTTTGTCTTATATTCTCCTTGTTATGTAATAATGGTTTTAACTTTTGGCAGCAGTTTCGGGGAAGTGGGTTAGTTGATTACATCAACTCTAGTGCCCAACTAGTTGGTACTTATTTTATCGACTCTGAAAGGAGTTGAAAGGCAAAGCCGACTTCAGTGGGATTTGAACTCAGAACATGAAGAGGGACGAAATACCACTAAGCATTTTGCCCGGCGTGCTAACGATTCTGCCAACTCACCACCTTCTAATATTCACATAAAAATTACTAAATTTCACCAGTATTTCAACATTTCGTTCAAGATCAATCAACCCAGAACATCTTAGGTTTACGTCGCTTGGATCCTAAAACAGGCTCTGTCATAAAATTACCAGTTCAGACGTGTAGTCAAATAACTCTTAAACAAGTCTCACACAAGCGCACGCACACATGCACGCTCGCACGCACACACATACACGCACGCTCGTACGCGCACACACACACACACACACACACACACACACACACACACACACACACACACACACTCACTCACACACGCACACTCTCTCTCCCTTTCTCTCTCTTACTCCGCGCACGCAAAATATACCCTTGCAAACCGAGGAAGAGGGCAGATGGCTAATGTCTTGGACAATGATATTAGGATTACGAGATTGGATGTAGCACAACAGGAAGGAAAAACCAAAACGAGATGCAACTTTTGCGGGAAAATATTTAAAAGTGAACTTGATAGGAAAATCCATCGAGGCAAATCTAAGAGCTAAGAGCAACACCTGATGCTAACCAGAGACCTATTTCTAAGCGTATTAGAACTGCTTGCCAGTCGGAGTAGGACCAGGACCAAGAGGCAAACCAGAGTGTCCATGGCCTCTCTGCTCAGCTTGCTTAACAAGAAGAATGGGTGAATCTGGTAGTCTAGGGAATTTGGGGGAGGAAACCGACTGAATTTGTCTCGAATGACAGATCGCAGATGGGCCCAGTTGGATGAGGGTCAGAACAGTATCTAAGACAACATTCTGAGAGCAGATGCAACCGAAAAGTTAAGAATTGCCAAGATTTTGACATGAATAAATGAAAACTAATAAGTGACATGGTCTCGGTTCGAGGCAGCATTATATCACAGAACTGAAGAAATACTTGAAACAGCCGAACAGAAGTTAGAAAGAAGCAGAAGCAGATGAAGAAAAGGTAGTTTCAAATCAACTTAGCTAAGAATTTATGGAGAAACCTTTTCCAGTTTCCAGTTCGCGAAGACTATCCGAAAAAAGCAGTGAGCAAGCGAACGAGCAAGAGAGAGAGAGAGAGAGAGAGAGAGGAGGGAGAGGGGGAGAGGGGGAGAGAGAGGGAGAGAGAGAGGGGGAACAAACAAACAGAGATATAGAGGGGAAGCAGAAGAGAACCTTTTTAATCAACCTCTTCTGGCTCACAGCTGACCTAAGAGAGCCTAAAAAGTGGGAGGCTTATATGTTCCAAGGAAAAGTGCAGGATACAGTGGCAGTTGTGCACGGTGACCCCCAGGAGAGACATCTTACTGGGATACTGTCCTTTCCAGGTGCTAATATTCAAGTCACACATCCCTTTCAACCTGGCAGACTTCACTCCCGACGAAATAAGGCAGTGGTAGTAAAAGCAGGACCAATATCTGCTCCAGAATCACCTGGCACAACGTGCAAGATTTACAAAAGCTGCTCACCACTGGTGAAGAGGTTAGCAAAATTTGTACAAAAGATCTGGAAAAATAAAGAGAAACCGTGGGTCTAGACTCTTGCTGTGGGTTATTTTGTCAAAAAAATCAGCAAAACTTGACCTGAACAACTAGAACTCGGCAACTACAGAACCAAGAGGTGGAGAAATGGCAATAAAGGGAGCCAGATAGAGCTCATAGTGCTAAGGATCCACATTACAATAGCGAAGCATCTTTGTATAAAAGTTGCAGGGTTTGCCTGCCTGGGACATTGGATGCAGTGGCATTGGGCACTCGAGCGAGCACTCTGGAGTACTGAGCAAGGAAAATTCCATTCTCCTGCATTTTATTGCTGGTCTCTTTCTAACTCTAAATAACCTTAAAATATAGGAGAAAGAAGACCCCCCCCCCTCCTGCAGTGTGATGTAACACACTGTACCCTGAAGGACTTTTTGGCCGGATGCCCTAAGGTACTGGAGAAGGCAGATACAAGTGGAGATAAGACAATGTCCTTTGTGAAAGAACCAAGTGGACGGACCTGAAGAGAATTAAGGCCAATAAGTGGCAAGTGTCATGACCCAACGGTATCCCGAGGGAAGGTGATTAGGTACCTAAAGCAAGATCATCTGTGTGGACACATTTTCCACTTTGCATCATACCTCTTACTTGGAGATGCGAGTGAATCTGAAGGACAGACTCATCTTTCTCGGAAGAGGCAGTAGGAACATTGCTCCGACCAGGCATGGTCCTCTTAACCAGGAGCACAAATATAGTCATCGTGGCAGAATCTTGCCTGAGACGACAAACTTCATATTTCCTCACCAACTGAAGAAAGTCAAATACCAAGAATTGACTGTCATTTCATGTCAACGGATGGCACGCAACCTTATTTCCCCACTAAAGAATGCTGCCGTGGTTTCCCAGCAAAATCAGTGGGCTATTTCTTGCGGAAGCTTGTTTTCAAACCCAAACATCTGAAGAAGGATAGCAAGGAGATAGCCATGGTAGCTAAGACGAGTTCAAAGTAGTGGATGACAAGAGACTGCAGATGGAACCCTTCTGCTGGCAAGGATTAATTCCCTTCTCTTTGTCCCATTCAGGAGAAGCGTTCAGGCTAAGAGACGAAAAGCTTACAACCCTGAGATATTTGATGAAGAGTTAAAGGGATTCTCAATATTGCAATAGCTTTAGTCATCATCAAAATATTTTGAAGCAGTTTTACCTAATTTTTTAAAGTTATGTACTTATCAAATTTTAAATAGAAATAAGATTATAGCAATTTTTCCAGTTTTATATTGTCTTTAAAACACGTTATAGATATCTATAATGCGATAAGTGTATTTGTATATATACGTTCTTTTGTGAGTAACATGTAACCCTAACCCTAACCATTTGTTAAAACAAACAGGAGTTAAAACATATGTGAAAGTGAACGACGGTGGAAGGAGAAAAAATATTACTTACGAATAATAATAGACGCACACGAATGCAAGCAAAGGGGAAGCGCAGCGAATCATCCGAAACAACTTCCAAAGCAGGACGTCACCCGAAGAAGGTTATGCTTTCAATTTGGTAAGATTGAAAGAGTGTTGGCTTTTACAAGCTTCGTCCTACGGACAGAACCATCGATGCGGATGTATACTGTGACCAGTTGGACAAATTTTCGGCTGCAATCTACCAGAAGCATACAGCATTTGCAAATCGTAAGGACGTTGTCTTTCATCGCGACAATGCCAGACCGCACACTTCTTTGCAGACGCAACTGAAGTTATTGGGGCTTGGCTAGTAAGTTTGTCTGCACCATTCATATTTGCCCGACCTTGTACCTTCAGATTTCCGCCAGTTTGGGTCTCTTCAAAATTCATTGAATGAACAGACGTTCAACACTGAAAAGGATATAGAAATTCATATGACAGAGTTTTTCGCCAGTAAAGACATAAAATTCGTTGAGTAGGGAATGCGGTTCTACCCACAAGATGGTAGAAGATAATGGGACAAAACAGAAATTATATCATTGATTGAATAAATTGCTTTGTGCATAAAACTTGTCTTATTTTCGCTTAAAAAATCGAATGGACGTTTTGACCAACCCAATGTTGTTACGTCAAAGTGATTATGAGGTAACAATAAAATTGGAAAGTTTTCCTACTTCACTTTTGGACGTGCTCGGTATTTATTCTACAACGAAGATGTATTTTCAGTCAAACACACACACCAACAACACACCAACATACGTACATACGCAAATGCTTATACAGACATATACAAATACGCATACAAACAATACATATTAATTGTTATTCATTCACAGACACATATACTCACACATTTGCACACACAAACCGCTGTATAATATTCAGATAGTGCTAAATATAATTTTCCTGTTATTTTGGTATTTTTATTTACATCCTCATACTCTCATTAGCTACTTTCATGTACATTTTAAAACAATAGCTCCGCCGTTATTGACCACTCACGTACTCTCATCTATCGTATAAGATTCGAGAATATTTTAGAATGATGTAGTTAACGTATTTGTAATTTATACATTTTCTCATGACATGAAGTGTTTTCAATAATTCTGTAAGATAAGGTGGCGAGCTGGCAGAATCGTTACCTCGCCGGGCAAAATGCTTAGCGGTGTTTCATCCATCTTTAAGTTCTGAGTTCAAATGTCCCCGAGGTCGACTGTGCCTTTCATCATTTCGGAGTTGATAAAATAAGTACTAGTTGAAGACTGGGGTCGATGTAATCGATTTAGCTCCACTCTCGAAATTGCTAGCCTTGTGCCAAAATTTGAACCAATAATTTTGTAAGTTTAAGGCGGCGAGCTAGCAGAATCTTTAGCATGCTGAACAAGTGTTTGATGGCCTTGTAGGTACTGCATGTACCAAGGATAATAAAAACTTCACTTCAAACGTCAGTCTCCTGGAATGAATAGTAACACAACGAATGGAAGAAAATATAGCAGATCGAAATATTCGCAGAAAAGACAACCGCAAAACTTACCAGTGTTTCTCAGTAGCATTTGATGGGAAAACAGATATCACTGATGCAAATCAGCTCGCAGTATTTGTGCATGGTATAAACGTATATTTTGACATCATCGAAGAATGTTTTCAACTGGTGTCTACGAAGGGTACTACCACAAGAGCAAACATTCTTAAGGGGTGAATATGGACCTCTCAAAGCTACTATTCGTAAGAATAGGTGGAGTTCAGACAAAGGTTGGACAAAATAAAAGTGTCGTAACTTTGATTCAGAGGCACATGGAAAGCTTCGGAATTAAACAAACATCAGAAAAAGACTCTTCATAATCCATCAGGAAACATTATGTACTCTCAGGTTTGAAGGATTTGATGGACATGGTTCTAAAAACTCTAAACATACCTCGTTATTTTCGGCAACTTTTGTTGAATCAAAGAATCATCACAAAAACTTGATTTGCGTCTGCAATATTCGTTGGTTCCGTCGAATCACTATGCTAGAAAGAGTATACACTATGTAGGGAGGAAAAGCTACTTTTTTTTATTTAGAATGTCACATTTCAAACGGCTTTTAAACCGGTGAATATTTCTGGTGAATTTAAAATTTTGGTTTTTAAACCGAATATTTCTGGTAGATTTAATACTTCATTTAAACAACTTGAGTTTAAAGCTTCAGGAGTGGGGGAAATGAGCCAATACATGACATGTGAAGATACGTAGTCACTTCGAAACAAAAAAGTGACTGTGGAAAAGCCAGCTTGTAAAATCAAATTATCCTATTTTTCCTAAAGTAGGATAGCTCAAACATAAATATAAGTAACACATTTGTCACTGTGATACGTAACTGAAAAATTGATTTTTCTTCCTTTATGCCGATATTCATTTACACACTGGTGATTTCAAACTGTTTAATACTTCATTTGATGTGGAAGTGAACACTTTTCTAGAAAATTTTCGAATTCAACAATGCAATGATCTATTAAAACTCAAATTTCATGCAGAGGGTGCATCTCTTGCTCGAGTTCAGCAAGAAACATTTTCCTGAAACTGAAATGTATACCAAATTTATAGATCATGCGTAAAAAAAAAAAAGATTCGACGAGAAGTCAACATTTATGTCTAAGTGTAAGTAACTTTTCAAAAATGAAATATAGGAAAAACAAACAAAAGAAATACATTGCACTATGCTTCTAGCTTCATCTAGACTAACAGTGTGCGTGGAAAATCTTTGAACCGGCAAACAACATCAAATATAATTAATTGTTGTATCCATTTCAACATAAATAACAACTTAAATAGAATAAATTTAATCCTTTGTGTGATGTTTTGTTATGATTTCGTCTTGTAGCCTACCATCACATCACAGACTTCTCTTCCGGCCAATGAGTGAGAAAAAGCTGCTGATTCCTATTGTAGGTGATGTATGAAAGTGACTACTTTATCAAAACTATTTCTTCTATGGCGATAGAAATCACAGTCAACGTAAACGCCACTCAGAAGAAATGCTACGAACAGTGCTGGATTAACCATTAAGCAAAATAAGCATGTGCATGGGGCACCAAGTGGGAGCACCACAGAAAAGGTAAATGGTTTACAGCACAAAAGATTTCACTTTAAGCCTCCTAAAACATTGGAAGTAGTTTATATGATCAGAAATATAGTTTCAAAGTGTTCATGGTGTTAAACGGGGTAGGAGAAAACTTTTCAAATATAAACAAAGTGCAAGTATACAAAAATAAACACTATTTTCCATCTTGTTTTATATTTAAGAGATTAGAAATTATGTACATTATTTACAATGTACAGATATTTGTCCTCATCTTGTTTGTTGTTAACACAACGTTTCGGCTGATATACCCTCCAGCCTTCATCAGATATCTTGGGGAAATTTCGAACCTGGGTTCTTATTCCTAAGGTATTTTTCGATGTTAACCCCAAAATTCCGAGTTCGATTCCAGGCAATGACCTGAATAATAATAATAATAATAACAACATCGAAAATACTTTAGGAATGTGGACCCAGGTTCGAAATTTTTCCAAGACACCTCATGAAGGCTGGAGGGTATATCAGCCGAAACGTTGTGTTAACATCAAACAAGATGAGGACAAATATCCGTCAATTGTAAATAATGCAAATACTGTATTTTCCATCTTACTGATAGTTTTGTTTCATTTTGAAAAATAAAAATGTATTTATGTATATATGGGGGCACCAAAATCTGTTAATTGCTTAGGGCCTCTATGAGCCTTAATCCAGCCCTGGCTACGAAGCATTTTATACGACGCGCTAAGGATTCTACAATCTCGCTGCCAAAAATAATGACGACGACGACGACGATAATGATGATTTCTTTGTCGACCACAAAGACCCAAAACATTGAGGACAATACAAGGATGAAATGCTAGCGCGTAAAAAATGGGTTTACATCGAGTATAAAGAAGTCAACAAAAAACAAAGGATATAATAATAAAAAATTTCAACAAGAAAATTTCCCCAAGAGAAGACCATCTCAGGTAATTCATGGGGAAATCATGCACAGATCTAGATTACTCTGCTGCATCCAAGGCATCAAAAGTGCTCTCTCAGTTGTTTTCTTCCCACTTAAAGAAGCATATTTCATTCGAGATATTCAAACTGGATGTTAACGTATTAGAGTTTTCTTTTTGTTCATTGTCTATATTAATATTTTGAAATATTAGTCTTCCTTTTTTAATTGCTATTTGTAAGGCAGCGAGCTGGCAGAATTGTTACCACACCAGGCGAAATGCTCAGCGGTATTTCTTCTGTCTTTACGTTCTTCGGTCAAATTCCGCCGAGGTCGACTTTGCCTTTCGGTGTCGATAAATTAAGTTCCATATACGTACATGGGTTGATCTAATCGACTGGACCCCTCCCCCAAAATTTCGGGCCTTGTGCCCAGAGTAGAAAGGATTATTTTGAGGTACAATTAAAATACTATTCTTCCTTTTTTTTTTAAAATTATTATTTGTAAGGCAGCGAGCTGGCAGAATCGTTACCACGCCGGACAAAATACTTAGCGACATTTCGTCCGTTTTTACACTTTGAGTTCAAATTCCACTGAGGTCGACTTTGCTTTTCATTCTTTCGGGGTCTATAAATTAAGTACCAGTCAAACACAGGGGTCGCGTAATCGACTAATCCCCTTTTCCCCAAATTTCAGACCTCGTGCATATAGTGAAAAGGAGTATTATTAGTTGTGATTTAGGCACTTGACCAACAATTTTAGAGTTGACGCTAGTTGCATAAATTGATTTTATTAAACCCAGAGGGAAGAAAGGCAAAATTTTCCTCTGCAGAATTTGAACTCAGAGCGTGAAAATTCTGAAAGAATATCGCAAGGCACTTTTTTTTAATATTTAACGATTCTGCCAGCTCGCCATCTTTGAGCTCTAATTTAGGTACAAGGCTAGCAATTTTAAGGGGAGG
>NC_068983.1:94522231-94524063 GCF_001194135.2 Octopus bimaculoides
TGTGTTTGCGTAAATTTGCGGTTCGGCAAAAAGAGACAGATAGAATAAGTATCAGACTTTAAAAGTAAAATAAAATAAAATACGTACTGGAGTTGATTCGTTCCATTAAAACCCTTGAAAGCGGTGCCTTATCATAGCAGTAGTCCAATGACTGAAACAAGTGAAAGATAACACTGTGTAACAAAATTTTTATTTATTTATTTATTTATTTATCTTTGGTCAGTAAGTGTTATTTCCTATTTGCTTCTATGTAGAAATCAAAGGAAATCACTACTAATCCCTTCAAACTTTGATTTTGTGACCTGGACATCAATGTTTTGAAACTGACCTATTTTCCATTACAATTCAGACTCAGCGCTGAGTTGCTGAAGCAGAAAAATCATTATAGCAAATACTCTGTTCAATACCACAGATTTGCTTGCTAGTTGCTTGACCTTAACCACTTGACCATGTCTCTTAGTGAGTGACAATATTTGCATTTCTGATCATGAACAATAGTGGGGGAGCATCATAACCATGTGTTGAGAGGGATTCTTTGGGGTTTGAATAAATGTAACAAAAGCTAAATTTGAAGGAAATATTAGCCATTTTTCATACTTTCTAAGGGTAAGCAAATAAGAAATAACAATTGTTACCCATAGACAAAAATCATGTTGCACAGTGTCATAAATGAAAGGTAACAAACTGTAGAGATGGACAGGAGCAGTCGACGAAATTCTTTTCATTTGAATGAGTCTTTATCTTCTCGATGAAAGACGAAGTCAACTGATGGGATATAAACGAAAGCCTCACAAAAAATAAAAGGAAAAATAATTATAAAAAAAGAGTAGAATATTTACAGTGGTTGTTGTTTTGTGGTCGTGGCATCGAAAGCGGAACGAGGTGATGAATGAGAGGAATTGGTGGAGAGAAGGAGAGTGTGAGAAAGAGTAAATAAAATTCCAAACATAACCTTCATTGGAATTGGTGTTCAGTGAAGCAAAACACTTCCCTATGGCAAGGAAGCTTCTTAGTAAAACCACATAGACTTCCTGGTTTTGTGTTTCAAGAAAACATAGACACACTCACTCATACGTTCACACACACATATATACACTCAACGCACGACCGTCTAAAAATTAACACATAATCACACACATACACTCGCTCATATGTTTAATACACATACATACACCGACCTATCTGTGACTACAAAAGTTTAACATTCATTCATAAAGTTTTTATAACACTATATATACGCTAAAATGTATACAAAGTTACACATGCGCATGCGCATCAGTATGCGTGTGCGCGAGTATTTATATATGTATAAAATTACACATATACGTCTGTAGCAAAATATTTGGGATAGGACGTATGTACACACAGACATGCGCGCACACACACAAACACATGTCTATCTACCTACCTATCTATGTGTGTGTGTGTGTGTGTGTGTGTGTGTGTGTGTGTGTGTGTGTGTGTGTATTTCTACAGATATTCTATAGAACTTACAGCCAGCACTGATTTACCCTACAACGTTTCGTATCGAGACGTCAACAGACAATATTATCGAAAAAAAAGTGGGTAATGACTGTATATGCCATATTTCGGGGGGTTATTACCTCTTCTTCAGCACTCATTTAACTCAAAATTGCGTCCAGACACATTGCTTCTATAGCCACCGAATACAACAGTGTTAAGTTATTGGATATACCAACTTACATATTAGACTTATTCCTGGGGCTGGTATGTAAACATTAGTATGTAAACATTACCTACAAATCTTTAATATATGTATGTGTGTGTGTGTGTGTGTGTGTGTGTGTGTATGTATGTATGTACACACACAC
>NC_068983.1:94528685-94531185 GCF_001194135.2 Octopus bimaculoides
TATATATATATATATATATATATGTATGTTGTATGTATATATGTATATAATATAAATTGAACATGGGAGATCGTTGTATTCTTTTTGGTGTTGAGGTTCACAGCCAAACGGCTGAATGGATTCGCGTGAAAAATGGCACACATGTGGGGACTGGTGCATAGATTGGAATGCGGTTTCTATTTTTTCCTAGACCCCATACTTAACCGAGAAAATCGATTAAAACTTTTTCTAATGGAATTCCCCTGTTTGTTCCGCCATTAAAACAACCAGTTGCTCACACAGCCGGCATACACCATTTCGCTAGCAACAAGGCGAGTACAAGATAACAGTCAACCAAAATTTTCGCTAGGCTGTGTCTCTTCTTTCTCCTCTTTGTGGGGTTAATAATCTTGATCTTTAGTTACAGTTTCTCATTCAAACTACATAATAGGCAGAATTGTCGGATTAAAACAGTAGTGTGTTTTGAGGGAGATTTCGCTGCTATTTCTACCAGGTCTAGCTACCATGTAGAGGTCTGAATTTAATTTTCATTCACATAATTGCATTTCAAAAATTTAACATAATTATCAACACAATTTTGCCATTTTATCGGTAGCTTATTTATGCCGGCAGCGAAGAATTCTGGAGAGCAAGAGGTGAGGAAATCTCGAAAGGCTGTTTTTGCATTTTCTTCAGATTTGAATTTTTTTTCCCTACAAAAAAAAAAAAGTCTAATGCCTGGAAAACGTGATAGTCAGTTGATGCAAAGTCCGGTGGATGACAGAGTACCTCCAAGTTCAGTTCCTGTAACTTGAATAGCGTTCTGTATGCAACATGTGGTTGAGCATTGTCTTGCAAGAGAATTGGCCTGTTTCTATTGACTAATCTCGGTTGTTTAATTGCAAGTTCACTCGTCATTTCATCCAGTTGTAACCGACTTACCAAGTCTCATGAAACTGTAGTGGATGACACCAGCGCTGGACCACCAAACAAACACCATTAGCATTTTTTTGGTGAATATTCTTTTTTGGATTGTGTTTTGGCACTTCGTCTCTCTCCAACCACCGTACAGAACGCTTGCTGTTGTTGAAAAGAATTCATTTTTCATCACACGTAACAATACGATACAAAAATGGTTCACTTTTATGCCGTGACAGCAAAGAACTTCTAGTTTAAAGATGACGTGTCATTTAATGCTTGTTCAGTTCGTGTGGTACCCACATGTCCAGCTTCTTTACCTTGCTGAATTGTTTCAGATGGTCCAATACAGTTAGAATCGAAACATCAAACCTTGCTGCTAACTCACGCGTAGTTTGAGATGTATCCGCTTTCACAAAAGTTTCCAGCTCATCATTATCCACCTTGGTTTCAGGTCTACCACGGAGCTGATATATATATATATATATATATACATACATGTTTCTGCTTCCAATGTTACACGGTATTGCCATATGTTACGAGAAAGCTCCCTGATGATAGTAACATCAAGGCAGTTTATCATGGACCAATAGCTGGATTACTACCTCCCACTTTGAAGGGTATCCGTTTGCAATCCAGGAACAGGAAATATCAACCAAGTACCTGATGCACAAAATGGATAGAAATGCAGGTAAAGCCGTAAAATGTGACAATCGACGCAGACTTTGTGGAGTTCACACTGAAGATATCACCCACATCATAAGCAGTTGTCCGAAAATGTCAACACGGTATATCTACCGACCGATGAGACATGACGTTGTAGCTAGGACGCTCTATAATGAAATCCGTCGGAAAGATAATCCCGAGGAGAAAGAAATAAGAAGCCACAATATAATAGAAGCCGTAGCCACTCATAGTAAAAGGGAATACTGGTGGAACGTACCAGTGAAGACTTCAATAAAATGTAAGCACAACAGACCTGATATAATAATTTTGGAACAGAGAAGAGAAACTGTGCGCAGTTATGGAAATTAGCTGCCTAGCGGATATTAACATAAAGCTGAGATCAGTGAAAAACAGAACACCTACGCTGAACTATTGAGAAATCTGCAGTTACTCTATCCAGATTACAAGTTCAGTTTTATACCTGTAATTATTGGGCCCCTGGGATATGTGTAACACACTGTCTAAATACCAATCTTGAGAAATTAGGCTTCTCAAAACCAGAAAAGAGAAAATTCGAAAACTACTGACCCAGTCTATCACTGGAACTGTAAAATCTGTAAAACTTTCCAGAAGTTTATCATTGAAATATATATGAGCATGTCTAGATATGCAACTATATACATGAAAATACATACATAAAACATACAAATCCTCACCTACATACATACATACATACATACATACATACATGATGATGGCTGCCCCCTCGTTATCGAGTATGGCCATTGCACGAAGCTTAACTTAACGGTGCTGTGATCGAATGTGACTTTTTAGCCCAGTCAAAGATCTACAATGTCTTGCACAGAGTTGGCATCCAAAACTTTTACTGGCAATAGCTGGCTGTTGTTGTAATTGGGCTCCATGTACCTTTGCATGT
>NC_068983.1:94532667-94532921 GCF_001194135.2 Octopus bimaculoides
AGAGAGAGAGAGAGAGAAAATAGATCTGAATGCATGTATGTTCGCGTGTATATCAATGTGTTATTTTACGTGTGTAATATGAGTGTATGAAGGTGTTCGTGTATGTGAAGAGAGAGAGAGTTGCCATGTGTTTGTGTGTGCGTGAATGTTAGAATGTTTGTGTTAGTGCATGTATGTGAGAAACAGTGGTGGAGAGGGCAAGAAGTGAAGTGTGCGTCTGTATGTTAAAAAGGTGGAGAGAGAGGATGAAGAGA
>NC_068983.1:94532931-94534586 GCF_001194135.2 Octopus bimaculoides
AAAAGAGAGAGAGGGGTAAAAGAGAGAGAGGGGGTAAAAGAGAGAGAGGGGGTAAAAGAGAGAGAGCGGGGAGATGAGGAAGACACTGAGAAAGAAAAGAAAAGGGAATGAGACGGGAGTAGAAATAGAAGAGGAGAAAGAGAAGAGGTGAAAGACAAGCGGAGAAAGAGAGAAAGCGAGGGAGGAAAAGAGGGAGAGTGAGAGAGAGAGAGAGAGAGAGAGACTTAAAAAGCGTAAGTTTGGTGTGAGAATGTGTGTGACTATAAGTGTGTATGTAGGCGATTATGTGGGCATAAGTGTAGTAAAGACTATGAGTATGTTTGTGTGTGAGAAAGAGATCACCCAGCCAGTCATTCACTTTACACTTCGTGTCTTTTCAAAATACTAATGTGTCTCTAAATGATGTGTAAGTGAGTAAGCATGTGTGAAAGTCTCTGAAAGATGGTTGTGAATAAACATGTGTGCCTATGTGCATGTATGAGTGTGTGTGTGTGTGTTAGTGACTTCTAACGCACTCACTCATTCACTTTTTCAGTCATTCCATGTCTAGTGTATGAGTGCTCGTAAATGTACGTAATTATATGAGAATATCTGTTTCAGAGATTTATTCACTAATTTGTGTATGAGTGTTCTTAAATTGTATGTATGTATGTATGTATGTATGTATGTATGTATGTATGAGTATTTGTGGTAGTTTGTCTGAGTGGGTCGCGCGCGTCTGTATATCAGTTAATGTGCTTGTGGTTGTGAATGTATGTGTGTGTGTGTGTGTGTGTGTACAGCTGCATTTAAGTATATGTGTGTGTTTGTGTGTTCATGTGTAGTTATGTTCGCCTCTTATCGTATTGTTGCTACTTTAGAATTTTAAGAAAAAAAACAGAAAAGAAAATTGATGTCGCAAAAAAAAAATTAAACAAAAATATATTAACAAAGCAAAAAAAAAAGATAAAGATAAAAAGAAACCCAAATAATTGGTAATATTCAGTCATATATATTTTATTTTGTTTTATTTCTTCCCCCAAAACACCAACAAAACAGGATTCTTTAACGTATATAAACTAAACCAACCATACAAGCGAAAAAGAAGAGAGAAAAAATGTAAGCAAGCGACAGACTGCGATCAATCCTGTAAAAAATACTTTCATTCTAATTTTCTTCTTCTTTTCCTTTTTTATATTTTTTTTTCCTTCCTCCCATACCTACTTCGTTTTACTGAAGAACCATTCCTTTACTTAGTGACACTTCCTTTCACACTGTCGAAGACAACTTAAATAATTGATTCCGACAAACTATTTCTCAACACGTTTATCTATCTACCTTGATATGGCAAAGTCTATTCTACGCTGGTTTCTTTTGACTAGGTAAGCAAATCGAGACACTTCTTATGTGAAAAGAAAAAAAAAAAAAAGGAAAAAAAAAAGAAAATCCCAAATAATTCTTGATCCTATTTTTTTCTTTTCTTTATTTATTTAATTTTTAGCGGGGGGGTAGGTGGATGGTGGGAAAAGCGGCAGAAGCATATTTGTTGTTGCATTATTGATGTTGTTATTGAAGATGATAATAATTATGTTGATTATTGAAGAAGTCGATGGTGGAGAGATTGTATAACAATGATTTTTTTAAACATACGATTTAATTTCAAAAGATACTTATCT
>NC_068983.1:94537096-94544596 GCF_001194135.2 Octopus bimaculoides
CATAATAAGACAAAAACCTTCTAGAATTATCTCCCATACTTGCCGAAAAATTAAAACTGTAATAGACATTGATTAATATTTTTCTTTATTATTTAATTATTTCTAGTTGGCTTTTTAATGCTCCGTGCATTAAATATGTTACCAATTTCGACAATTCTTTTCGGAGAACATTCTAATAAACTGTACGGAAAGTAAAAAAAAAAACACAATCGGTTTGAGATTTGGTTTATAAATTTTTTATGAGTTTTAAGACATCAATAAAGGAATATTATCGAATTAGAGATTAATTTCGCTTTGTTGGGTCGTTTCTGTGACTTTTCGAAGTCTTTTATAAATTAATTATGTTAATCTTATTTTCTCCATTTATTCCATTCTTCACTCTATTAATTATTGCTTGTTATGTTTCTAACAATACGGTATTTTTACATTATAATATTCTACAATATCTGATGTGACATTTTACATTATCTGCTGTTAAATTATTTAAAAGAAATCGATACCTTTTGACGCAAATAAATGCTATCTAACAAAGGTACAACTGGCCTTTAGCCAGCAAATATATTTTTACTCACAAACACTGGTCAAAGAATTTATTTTCAGTCTTTTCAAGCATAATGATGTACTGAAGTGCTTCAAGGTGATAGTAATATTTCAGCTTCTTAAGACGGAGAGCTGGCAGAGTCGTTAGAAACGGTGGACGAAATACTTAGCGGTACTTTGTCCGTCTTTACGTTTTGAGTTCGAACTCCACCGAGTCTGCATTTCATCCTTTCGGGGTCGATAAAATAAGTACCAGTTGAGCACTGGGGTCAATATAATCGACTTGCCTCCTCCCTTGAACTTGTTGGCCTTGTGCCAAAATTTGAAACCTTTTCAAGGTAGCGAGCTGACAGAATCGTTAGCACGGCGGGAAAAATGCTTAGCGGCATTTTTGTTGTTGTTTCTGGTGTTACTTCAGTGCTTTGTCTGTGCGCTGTGTCTATTGTATTATGATATCTGGAGGCAATTGAGTATAACATGAGTTGTATGAGTTGAGGAGGCTGTCGTGTTATTGTGTCGAATGTCGGATATACAGAAGAGTTGTTGTGTTTGTTATTTTATTAATTGGTTATTGTAACGGCGATAATGGATTTTTTATATTAAGAGAATTGGATGCTTTGCCTGTTTGAGATAAGCTCTATAGTTATGGTTGTTTTGGAGCTGCTAGCTACCAAACCTGTCTGAGATGCGTATAGGATGACGAAATCGCCCGGTACATACTCGTTCTGTGTCTGTGCATTACTGGAATGTAGGTTTATATCTAATGGCTGAGGGGGATCATGGAGTTTGATTCATCACCTTCTTTTGATAAAGAAGAGCGGGTAGTTTTTCTTAGTTCTGCCAGGAAGCTGTGGTGAAGAAAGCTGTGTAGTGGATGCTGTTGAATGGTTTGGAGACAGCTTTTCCTCTACACCAAACCGTCATCAACTTTTACAAGGATTAATACAATTTAAAGAGGTAAGTAAGAGAGGAGGAAGCTGCTCGTCATTAAATTTTCTGAACGGACGTAGATGAGAATGGCTAAATTGGTGTGATTAAAAGGTCTAGTCTAACTATACAGATGCAGGCTGTTAGAAAGATCTAGGAGAAGGTACTTTACTTCCGTGTTTCTGGGTAATCTGAAACGTGTTGTGGGTCTGCTCCCATAATCACTCTATGTGACTGGCTCCCCCTTTCAGTTAGGGGATCCTTGTTATTCTGCTGTTCTATATAATGTCAGCTGTTTGATAATGTCTTCACTCATGGGCAACCCGCAGCTTGCAGAACCTTCTGAATGGCAAGTCCAATAAAAAATTGCCTTCAATGTTTTTTAGTAGTGCAGTTCACCTGATGGCTCATACCTACTTTATCGTATTGTTCATTTTCCTCTTTTACTCGATTAGATCCCCCACTGTTTGTTATTTGTTAGTTTTCTCTTGTGGACTGCAAGAATCGTTAGATATTGGACAAAATACCTTGCGATATTTTTTTCTGGTTCCTTATATTCTGAGCTCAAATCCCGCCGAGATCAACTTTCTCTTTCATCCTTTCCTCTCCGGGAGGATAAATACCGGCACTGGGTTCGATTATATCGACTGATCCCAGAATCGTTGGCACACCGGGCGGCATACTGCTCAGCATTTCGTCCGATTTTACGTTGTAAGTTTAAAATCCGCTGAGATCGATTTTGCCTTTCCTCCTTTCGATTTTGTTGAAATAATTACCAGTCAAGTACTGGGGTTGCTCTAATTGACTAGCTCGCTTCCTCAAGATTTCAGGCGTTGTGCCTATAGGATCATCATCATCATCATCATCATCATCATCATCATGTTTAACACAGCAACATCGCTGGAAAATGTAACTGTCAGTTATTCCCGACTAGTGAACTGAGGCAACGCTCTTCATTCAGATTTCGAGAATTCTGCAGACGATTCGTGTAGTTCCAAGTAACAGTTTTCTCTGGATACTCTGTCTTCACATTTACCCCAGTCTTTTCAATTTTTTTTTTCTAGTTTGGTACAAGTTCAGTGACTAGTCTTTTTATCTCCCATTTCAAATCATCATATCTGGCCCTTTTCTCTTCCTTTTCCGATATTCTGTCATCACCAGGGCATGCAATATCTATTAATATTAAGCAAGGCTTTCCTCTTTATACACAACCTCTTTGTCCGGCTTTCGCTATTCAGTTTTACGATCACATTGAATCATCATTACATCTCACACATTCCTATTACCTTGTCATTCTCAATTATTCCTCCTGGAACTTGCCTATACAACATCTTTGCTCAGTTCAATCTATATTTGCCATACAGCTCCCAAGAATTATCGTCTCTTTTGTATTCATTTTGGGCCAGCTTCACGCACTTATTCATATTCCGTGCAGTCTCACCTTTATCACCGCACAACCTACACTTTCAGCTGTGTTGTCAGGTCTGCATTTGATATAATTTGTCCTAAGTGCTTGTTCCTGCGCAGAACAGATAGGAGCTTCTATCTCTGACTCACCCTTAATCAATGCCACCTTCCATCGGTGTCTGTGTTTCTCTCGCCTCTCTCGCAGACAGCCTGCACATCTTTTAACCATTCTATTTTCTACGTTTTCTCGATTTTTTCCTTCTTTGTACTCCTCTATCGTCATACAAGTATCTATCCTTATCAGGTATTTTCCCCTACAGCAGCAAGGGTTCTATGACATCCTTAATATACCAGTCCAAGTTATTTTATTATAAGCATATACAACTCGACCAACATTTGTGTTTGGTTATATACAGCCTGTCAATATCGCTCTTGAGGTGGAATGCTCTTTACATTGTGAACGGCTTACTCGATTTTTAGTCTAGCTTTAGTAATTCGTCTTTTCTCCAGTTGATAAAACCTGCACTATATCTCAATAATGCAATCGTTCATATATTGATTGCTTGAAACTTATTCCTTTTATTCAATTTTGACTGCAGCACCAGTCTAGATCTTCGAGATAATCTTGCGTAAAGCATTTCTTTATTTCTTTTTCCATCGCTTCATTCACTTCCAACATACCCAAATATTTATACCCAGTATCGTCAATCCTTTTCATGATTTCTTTTGATGGTACTTCTATACCTTCAAGTGTGTCAGTCTGTTAACTTTCCTTTTCGTCGGGAATGTTACTCAACATTTTTTAAAACCAAATTCCATTTTGATTTTCTTGCTGATGCAAGACCTGAGTTTACTAAAGAACTGATTTGAGCTTCGACCTTACCATGCAGCTTGAAATCATTCATGAGTTATATATAGATGGTCCTTTGCGGTTTTCCTGTAAAGTCAGATTCAGATGCCATTTTTTTTTCAGTCGCAGTATTAAAGGAGTTATGCATAAAACAAAGAATAAAGGAAACAGTATCCTTGAAAAATTTCTCTCTTGATTCTTAATGTTCCTAGGTACATTTCTTATGATATGAGCTCAGTCGTCCAACTTTCCATGCTTTTTCTCTAAAAACCTCTTGTCATTCTTTGCAATTGCAACTGAATGTTCAAACATTCAATGTTCTGTTATGGCACCCATCAATATTCTTCTTTTCCATCATGGGTCTTTGTTTGGTATTTCGTACTATTAGTTCCTTCATTGACTTTTAGTCTCAGGTTTTTCGCAGCATCTTTTCTAGTTGCCTTGATAAGCCTATCGGTTTCTGTTATGTTGTATATTTTTCAATGCTTCAAAATTTTATTATCTTTCGTTGTTTTTTTTTTTTTCATCCAATTTCCACTGATCAGTTGTTTTCAAATCACACATTCTATATGTTGAGAATTTATTAACTCCAACACCCTATTAATTATTATTTCATCATCCTCAGTTAGCACTCCACCTGTAACTATATTTTGTTGATAAAAAAGAATACTTTAATGTCATTATAATTTCGTTTTGCTTTCGTCCTTTCGGTGTTGATAAATTAAGAACCATTGAAACACTGCAGTCGATGTAATCAGCTAGTCCCTCCCCACAAAATTTCAGGTTTTGTGCCTATAGAAGAAAGGATTATTGTTATTATCATCATTATTATTATTATTGATGATGATGATGATGATGATGATGATGATGATGATGATGATGATGATGATGATGATGATGATGATGATGATGATGATGATGATGATGAAGATGATGATGATGATGATGATGCCTTGGTGTGAACAGATGCGTCTGTTTCGTGTTTCGCTCTCCATGTTTTTGAATTTACCATGTCTGCATTAAAGGGGAAAAAAATTTTTTCGGATATTTTGCCGTTAAGAAAATCTCGGAATATTTCAGTGCCCGTCTTGTTTCCTTTGTGAGTGGAAAGAATACGCTTTTACGTTTGTCTTGCGAACGTCATTGCTTTTGTTGCTTCATTCGGACTGGATTTATTCATTCAGGCCAGAGATAGCCTGTTTTATTTATTTATCTATCTATTTATTTATTCATCTATTTTTTATTTATATATGGGTCATCCAGTTCGCTTGAGTGTTGGTCATATAAAGGCAGGTCTATATGCTTGCTCACCACTGTTAACCTATGTGTCATCAGTATGTCCGTTTTTACTGCTGCTTTAGGTTTTAGACTTCAGCTGTTCGAGGTCTAATCCAATTTCTTGCGACAATTTTATTGATGCAGATATAGTCGATTTGATTTTTTCTGTCACGACTGTAGCTAACAAAGGTTTGTATCAGGCCTTCATGTGAACGGGAAGGCCTTAGGCAACTTGATAATTACCTTCTTGTATTACTCCCTCACGCTCAATAGTCTCTTACCTTTTCTTTTAGGAATGTACAGTCGATGGGTGCCAGACTTATTGTATAGAATGTGGCGGTTTATTTTGTCTAGTAGATTTCTCGTATTACAGTCTATGGAATCTAGGTCCGTCACGCTTCAGTCCAATGCTAACTACAGAGCCATATGTGACGTCTGGCTCTGCAAATAGTATTCTTGCTACTGAGATGAGTTTTATAATTGTTGTTTATAATCATGTTTACAACAGTTTTATGCGAGTTTCTACTACAGCAGTAGGTGCACCTCCCAGTTCCTGAGGTGTATGCAGCCTTGTAATTTAGCGGTATACAATTGTGTGATTGCGTGCTACATCAGCTTCGCTGTATTGCAGATTTTGCCTTGTAGCTTCTGGCATTATTTTTTGCGTTTTCTCTGTTGTGTATTGTATATGCAATGTAAATTGTGTTAGTTGCTAGTGTTATAGTGTCAGGCACCGATTACGTAAGCTTATGCATTGTGCCACACTGTTTGGTGAGGATCTGTAAACAATAACCGTATGAGTCGGATTATTCTGTTGCGTGGTGATTGTTTAGGCTATTTTTGTGTGCCGTGTGTACTATCTGAGTTGTGATATGGAACTAAAAGCGTCTGGCATACCATGTGGGGTGTGCCTAGGTGAACTTCTTTTTTATTTTTGTACTGCGTAACACTGTGAATGCGGGCATGGATTTTATGTTTTGGTTCATATGATTTTTAAGCTTTTATAGATTTTTGTTGGGCGGTTTTCGTCACTTGTAGGACTATGGTGAAGATGTCCCGGCCAGGAAAGGCAGACAGTTTTCTTCTAATTCTTATGACAAAAGGGACTGTGTGACGGACTCAACTGGAAGGATTAAAGACAAGTAATCCTCCTCTTCGGCTAATCTGTCATCAACTTGTTCGTGTTTAACTTCGAGAGGAAGGGAAGAATGGAAAGGGAGAGGTGCTTCCATACGGTAAATTTATCAAAAAATGATTAAAAGTAGTGAGCGTGGCTCCAGCGAACGGACCTCTTTCAGCATGCATCAGTAGCCTAGGGAGTGACAATTTGGAGTGGGTAGTCTGTGTAACCCTGTATCTATAAGGTTCCTTGATTGGTCTTAGAAGGCAATCAGTAGTCATCTATGGCAGTGGTTCTCACCCATTTTTTTACCTATGGACCCCTCTGATTCCTATTTTACTCAGGTGGACCCTCCTAGCCATTCAATGTTTTAAAAATCCTAAAATATTTTTATAATTAAATATTATTAGGAATTGTATAAAAAATGTTAAAATATTCTGTGTTTGTAGAAGTGTAAGCAATTTATTGTACATAATTTTTAACAAAAAAATCTTACATGGAGCCCGGTTGAGAATCACCGGTCTAGGGACATAGAATTTTGTTTATTCTGTATACTTTCACTTTCATTTTCTCCGTCATTTGATTGCAATGTAAAACCCCGCACTCATTTATATTTAACCCATCAGTCTTGCACAAAAAACAAAAATTAATCATTATAACAATTATCTTTTGTAGTCTAACTTTGTGTGCTTTCCATATATGAATATCGCTCTGTGGGCCTTCGGTACGTCTAGTGCTTTGTTTTGATTTTCTATTCTATAATGTATTGAAAGTTCTCTTCGTAATATATGCAAAGTATCTAGTAGTGCTATTTTATGCGTGTTGTACATATTTGTAAACCTTAATGGGTGGAGTGATTATGTATCTGTTTGTATCTCTTTTAATCATTTCCTATATATTATTATAAGGATTGTTTCTGTTTTCGTTCCTCACTTGCTGGATATTTCTATTCCCAGATTTTTATGTTTGCAAAATTGTCCATTTCTTTTAGAAATACATTTATCGCCTGTTGGGACCGATACTTCAATTACGAGGCATTTCCTTCCTTGGTGGTTATAACAACTATTATTACGATGGCGAGTCGGGAGAATCGTTAGAATGTTGGACAAAATACCTAGCGAAATTTCTTCCGACATTCTGTGTTCAAACTCCGTTGGGTTAATTTTGCCTTTTATCTTTCTATGGTCGACCAGCTGTCAGAATCATTACCACACCGGTCTAAATGTCCGGTCCTTTCCTGTCTATGAAACTATTTACCACGATTAACAAAGGAAGAATACTTATATGCATGTTTACTCCTTCTTTAAACTGTGCAAATGGCACTTTGCACAGTTTAAAACATGCCATTTGCACTGTTTAAAGAAGGAGTTTAAATGCA
>NC_068983.1:94547096-94548475 GCF_001194135.2 Octopus bimaculoides
CACGAATGTGTGTATGTGTGTGTGTGTGTGTGCGTGTGTGTGCGCGTGTGCGTACATATATTCACGTACATAAAATCACACATGCGTTACAGAGGCGTTTTTCCTTAATATATGTGTTTTTATGCGTGTGTCTGTATATGTATGTGTGTGTATGTATGTATCTATCTATCTATGTACACACACGAGCGCGAGCACACACACACACACACACACACACACACACACACACTCACTCACACATAATCATATGGTCATAGTCTTAAAGTTTTGAGAGTATTTGCTTTCATTACATAAGGTATCTCATTGAAAGGATCTAGTCGGTTTGGCTGTTAGCTTCAATTCTGTTCGATTTGATTTCATATTTAGTGTAATGATACACTTTTATTGACTAATGAATGACGTGAAAATCTTTTTCGCTATAAATCAATACATTAAGTGTAATTAGCAATTAAAGTTTGAAATTTTTGGTAATTTTAGCCAATCGTAAGCAACAGACACAGTCATGCCTGATTGCATAGTAACAAGAGAAACATGAGAACTCTTTTGTCAGCGAGAAAGCAGGTGTTGAGAAATATATTGAAACTTGTTTTCCCTATCTGTTGACAATTGAGCATGTGAATTTATGAACCGATCAACAAAATGTTTGTTTTTTAAAAATATTTAATTTGTAACATGTTGTTCATCGCATTTGCATTAAATGCTTATTGAATGCTTAAAACTACTTGTTTACTCATTTCTTTTTGTCATTGAGGTGGTTGAGAGGTGTGCTAAAAATAACAGCTAAATAACGTTTTTTGGATAAATCCTTTAAGTTTGTACTGTCACATTAAATGCATATTGAATGCTTCAAACTACAAAACACGTGTTGCTTACAAATATTGATAACACGTGCTGTTTTCAGGATGCTGAAAACAAAATGTCCAGTCACGGACAAAATAACAGCTTCCAAATCCTGTTTCCTGACTGGGTGAAAAATGATCAAACTTTAAACCTCTATAATTTTTTTTTAATATTTTTCTGGAAAAGTGAAATAACTCAAGTAATTCAGCTTGGAAAAGTATATTATTATGCCAAATCTTAAAATTTTCGATAAGCTTTTGTCAGGGGCCGTGGATGCGAGGTGACGAATTCACCCGAGTCTACACTACAGAGAGCCCGTCACCAGTCATTTTGTGGGAGACAAAATAGACGATAAAAGGAAGATGTATCTGTACCGAAGAGGTGAAATCTGAAAGGACGGTTGGTCATTAAAGTAAAATGAAAGCTGGCACTGAACAAAGAATTTGAAGATCTTTGTTCTTGATGAGCTCACGACTTAATAATGGAGTGACCGAGCGATGGTTCTTTAGACGGAGTTACCAATTTGTAATGGGGTGACC
>NC_068983.1:94548720-94551452 GCF_001194135.2 Octopus bimaculoides
TGTGTGTGTGTGTGTGTGTGTGTGTGTGTGTGTGTGTGTGTGTTTGTGTGTGCGTGTGTGTAAGCATAGATGTATGCGCGTGTTAAGAACATATAAGGATGGCAATGAAGAAGAAGCAGTGAAAGAGTCTATAGCCGTCGAAGTGAGAAGCAACTTCATAGACATAAGAAAGATAATGCCAGTCGTACACGATGGTTGAAACACTGTATCAAGAAGTCGCGGCCATGATGCTGAGCCGGTTGCAGGTACATGTCGTACGTGAAGTCGTGGCTGTGATGCTGCTGTCTGGGTCACTTGATACAGAAGTTCATGCAGGTCGTATATTCGCTGTTGATCTGTGGTGAAATGATTCACGAACAGTGAACTATTGGGACCGGGGTGAATTGCTTGCTGAGCTGTGTACGAAGAGAGATGATGTTGACGACGTTATGGACATTATGATGGCGACGAAGAAGGAGGTTGCCGTAATGCTGCTGGACTTAGTTGGTAAGTCACAACGTAGCTGCTGTGGTGTTGTCTGGCGTTGTCTCTGGAACTGGTTGTGTCTTTGTGGTCAGTGGCTAGACCTTTAAAGGTCTGGAACCAAAGACCTCGGAAAGAGAAAAGGCTGAGTTTTTATAAGGAGCTGTAGGTTCAAACAGGGTAGTACACAGGCTGCCCCACGTGATCCTATTTTGAGCATCCGACTGGTTATACACGGCAAGTTGGCGCAACTGAATAAGAGACAAATTGTGCCAATACCAACCAATTAGAGTAGTGGACACAACGGGATCCAAACAGCGGCCAAAGGCTAGTTGTTCCCTGCAACATTCGAATGCACGTATTTATAATAAATGGGAGAGAGGAATTTCACCCGAGTCTACACTACACTTTAATTTTTGAAATGCTGGCAGTGAAACAAACTAGATCCCATTGAAACACTTCATTTTCATTACTTAGTTATCGCCTGATTTATATACCAGACGACACTTGAAAGCGTATGCTGATCTTAAACATCTTTCTTCCTGTTTCCTCTCGAGATAATCAGTGGATGTCGCTATTTATTTAATAGCTCACAGATGCTTAATATAACTTGTCTTCTTACTAATAACATAAACTGGTAGTGGGACACAGCCTTGCTCTTACGATGAACGTTCCGGCTATCATTTTGTTGTTGTTGTTGTTGCTATTTCGTAGACTAATGTAATAATTCATAATCATTCTACCGTTGATCACAGGTGCATTGTGCAATGTATTTATTTAATTAACACTAAAATTCTAGGCGCTGTTGTTTCATGAATAATAACAAAGCTTTGATGGTGATACGTTTCTGCCGAAAACAGACGTACACATTCCTTACCACACGCAATTATACTTTTGAAATATACGCTATAAATTCTATTTTTAATAATCAATCAATTTTAGTCTCGCTAAAAAAAGTAGTTACAATACTGGCGTAGCAAAATGGGATAGGCTAGGGACGTGCTGTGCTCTGGATGACATTTTTCAAGGCTGAATTTTATGTTTAACGTGAAGGAGTTAGCAAAATTAAAGACCTCACCGAAGACACAAACTTTAATTATGCTGCAGGTTTTAAATCACCATGAGTAGAATAATGACGTTTGAAGAACTCTAGAAACTCGTCTGATCTCCCTCATGCATTTTGTTTACTCTCAGAGAGACAAAACTATGGTGTAAATATTGACTTTACTTTTCAGTGAAGGAAAACTTTTATCCAAAACGTTGGATGAAATTTTTTATCTGGTGGACCATAAATGGATTAATCAAACCAGGTTGTCAGTACATGCCCTACTATGCAAATTACACTGATCGGTTTAGTTGAGCCCTAGTTTATATTCGATATCATTAGATCTAAATTTTTAATCTCTCCATACAACAGAAGGCTATTCTTTCTCCGATTAAGGCCTACGACTAAAAACTAGTAATATTGATCTCACATTTTTCGTATGTATGCTTGTATGTATGTATGTATGTATGTATGCTTGTATGTATGTATGTATGTATGTATGTATGTATGTATGTATGTATGTATGTATGTAGGTAAGTAGGAGGCTGATTCACTGGTGTAAAGGTAACACACTTAGTCGCGTTAACAAAGGGATGTGGGTTCAACTTTCACGCGGATAGGAAAGCCTTCTTTTTTTATATATATACCTTAATTTCAGCAAGGCCTTTAACAAAATCAACTGCAATATACTATTAAGGAAACTATCCAACGCTGGAGTCGGTGGAAAGCTACTTCGATGGATTAAATATTTCCCAGTATGTTGTGGTTGAGGGCATCCACTCAAGACCAGCAAAAGTCATCAGCGGAGTCCCGCAAGGTACTGTGCTGGGTCTACTTCTTATTCTCCATATCAATGACATTGCAGATTCCATTGAACATAGTACTATTAAAATATTTACAGAATGATCGAACGATGCTTCAATCGGACCTACGCGCACTAACGCAGTGGGCACAAAAAAAAAAATATGCAGTTGAACGAAGAAAAATTTGAGCTCATCCACTGTGGAAAAGAGGGTACGCTCAAACAACCATATACACTAACGTTGGGAGACCTGCTTGAATCGTCGGATAATATCAGAGACTTAGGTGTAACTGTCGACAGCAACCTTAGCTGGAGTGTGCACATCAACAAAGAAGTCGATGTTGCTCGCAGAATGTGCTCATGAATCCTCAGAACTTTTCAATCTAGGGATCATGAAACCATCATTCTTCTTTTCGCCACATT
>NC_068983.1:94552273-94560340 GCF_001194135.2 Octopus bimaculoides
CGCCCGGTCCAGGAATCGAAACCACAATCTTACGATCATGATGCTGACACCCTAACCATATATATATATATATATATATATATATATATATATATATATATATACACACACACACACATGGTTCAAAATTGTTTTTAAAAAAAACAAGACAAAGACAACAACAAACAAGGTGCACTAGTTTAACGCTCAGGAAAACAGAAGAGTCTTTGGACTTTTCGAGCCTACACTATTCTACACGATGGAATGAGGAAACATACAAATACACTTGTATACCTATATGCATTGACAAGCTCTTGAATCATTGTGGTCTGAGATCTGGAATGAAAAGAGATGTCAACTGTGGCTAAATACAGTTAGAAAAGAATACTGTACCAACATCGACAGCCAAACTTACACAATCGGCCCTGAAACTTCTACCATAGCTGTAGGCAAATTACATTAATGAGAAGGCACGTGGAAGGGACCTAATAGTTAGATACTGTACAAGAAGATGAATTTCTAGAGAAAGCCATTAATATGTACATTCAAGAGAACTATGAAACTATGGAAGGCTAGATTGACATATCAATTTCATCAACATATCATGAACTAAAATTGATATATACATATTTATACATATACACGCACATTTATACATACACACACATGTAATGCGTTCTGTAAGCGGGATAGACTATCTTTTGTGTAGGGATAAGTTCAAGTTTTTCGCTGCAGATGATAAACAACTAGAAACTCTGCTGCAGACTTTACACAGGATCATCAGAGAAAATTAATATGAAATTCGGATTATAAATAAGAAAAAGTATATAAATAGATATAAAAGAATGTACCTCACGGACTTATAAATGCTTGAGAATCAATGAACCAGGCAGGGTACAAAACACAGAGAAATGGAAGAAAATGTCACAAAAGAATATAAATGCATTAGATTAATGATTGAAACAGCTAAATACGGTAATGTGCATCTCACGAGAAGCTATCAAAGGCATAAAATAAGACAGATTACAAAATGTAACTGCAATTTGAGTGAAGATGGGAAGAAACAATTAATCAAATTTATTTTTGGTTGTCCAAACTTAGCCAAGAGCATATGTATTGATACATGCATATAATGTATGTATATACTGTGTGTGTGTGTGTTTGTGTCTGTGTCTGTGTCTGTGTGTGTGTGTGTTTGTGTTTGTGTGTGTGTACATATATATAGTGGGACATATTGTATACCACATTATACAATCCACACACGAAAAAGATGACCTGCTAATTAACAAAGACGGAAAGATCGAAATAAAGCGACCACCAGTAGAAATGTGTTTCTTGGTCGAGCTGTCAGTACCAGTCAGTTGGGACTTAAAATATATTTATAAAAGAAATGGCGATAACCAGACTGAAGAAATTGAAAACAGAAACAATTCTCATAATAATTGGTTCCTTGAGAATGATTTTAACACATGCAAGTCATATATAATCAATAATCTCGGTCTTGCGTCTTGCACAAATACACACACATACATACCTAATACAGAAATTATCACTACAAAGCACTACTCATATTACTAAGTAATATGTTTGTCGTACTTTAAATAGAACAGAAAAGTACAAAGGCATTTGCACATGTCCAAGGTACATATGTGTTCGGTTGTGAAGTGAAAGTGAAACTAAAATTAATCCTTTCTACTATAGGCACTAGGCCTGTAATTGTTTGTGGGGAGACTAGGCGATTACATCGCCACCCAGTGTTTCACTGGTATTTAATTTATCGACCCTAAAGGAGGAAAAGCAAAGTCAACCCCGGCGGAATTTGAACTCATGACTTAAAGACGGGCGAAATACCGCTAAGCATTTCATCCAGCATGCTAATGATTCTTCCAGATCGCTGCCTTAATAATAATAATAATGTCTCTTATTAGCCACAGAGGAACATCACAAGAATAAATAATGGAGATTTACATAAAGGATGAGGAGAAAGAAATGGAAAAGACGGCGAAATGTGATAAAAGTACATATTTAATACAAAAAATGTGATAATATGAATGATGCAGCCCTCCTGTTACAGGAGAATGTCCAACTAGGGTCAATCAATGAACTCCACTGATGCACGACTACTCTGACCACCAAAAGGCACGAACCCTCTCTCTCATGTTCTCCAATCTACAGGTACATTCACTAACCATTTTTGCTACAGTCGTCCATCTTTTAACAAATTTGCTGGGTGGCAACAATTCCCTCTCTCTCTCTTCACCTTCCTTTTCAAGTGAAACTTAAGAGTCAATGAAAGCTTGACCAAGGAGGAAGGTGTCTTTCCTCAATCCTTTCAGCCTCGTCCACCACACAACCGTTTTCGCCATATCAACTAGACAGAGGAACACTGCCTACCCTGCCTTGTTAGAGGTGAGTAATGAGGCGATCCTCAGAATGGATTTAACCGATAATCACATTCATCCCACACGCGATTCGACATATCTCCACAAGTATTAGGACACTGCACGCATGCGTAGAGAAGAGTTTCGTCACTTTCCGTGCTTGTAGAGTTTATCTCGAACTGGTAGTGCTCCTCGGCCTTTCCTTAACCCAGGATTGTAGCTCCGTTCAGAAAAATCTCAGTGACGAAGCTGCAGTGCGTGTCTGCTCATTAGCAGCCATGACATGCCAAGTCTGCCATCCAGAGGGCGATGAATAATGATACTACTACTACTACTACTACTACTACTACTACTACTACTACTACTACTACTACTACTGCTGCTGCTGCTGCTGCTGCTGCTGTTGCTGATGATGATGATGATGATGATAATAATAATAAAAGATAGGCGACAGCAAATATTCTGGTCAATACCACAAATTTGCTTGTTAGTTGCTTGACCTTAACTAGTTGAGCATGTCCCTTAATGGATGATGTTACGTGCATCTCTGATCATGAGCAGAAGTAGTTGGGGAGCATCATAGCCATGTGTTGAGAGGAATTCTTTGTGGTTTGAATAAATCACCTCTGGAAGCATGGATGTTTTGTTCATCATCCTTAAACAAACCTTATTCAAGGACCTTTTGAGCAGGATGGACTACTGAACCTGAAAAAATTCTAACTGGGCCCTACCTGCAAGGTCGTGCGCAATTTATCTTGACATAAGATCACCATGTTGCGTACATGTGGTTGTGATGTATGTTCCTGGTGTACCTTTATCAGATGTGTAGTCATGATTGGTATATTGGGCTTCATATAATTGTACCCCAGTGTCACTTTGATGGCATGCACTGCTCTCTCACTCAATAATAGTAGTAATAGTAGTAGTAGTAGTAGTAGTAGTAGTAGTAACAACAACAACAACAACAACAACAACAATAATAATAATAATAATAAATGCCCAGATGCAGTACCAGGCAGTGGCTCTCATGGCTTCTGATCTTAATTGATTGGAAGTGCTATCATGTACATTGTTTTGTCTTGGTATAGCCATGTGTTGAGAGGAGTTCTTTGGAGTTTGAATAATTCTCCTTTGGAAACATGGGTGTTTTGCTCAACATCCTTAAACAAATCTTATTCAGGGACCTTTTGAGCGGGATGGGCTACGCGACCTGAAAACAATTCTAACTGGGCCCCACCTGCGAGGTCATGCGCTGTTTATCCTGATATGAAATCACCATGTCGTGCACATATGGTTGTGATGCATGTGCCTGGTGTACCCTTATCAGACGGGTAGTCATGATGGGTATATTGGGCTTTGTATATTTTACCCCAGTGTCACTTTGATGGCATGCACTGCTCTCTCACTCAATAATAATAATAATAATAATAATAATAATAATAATGCCCTGATGCAGCACCAGACAGTGGCTCTCGTGGTTTCTGATCTTAACTGACTGGAAATGTTATCATGTACATTGTTTTATTTTGGTATAAAAGACGGGCTACAGCAAATATTCTGCTTAATACCACAGATTTGCTTGTCAGTTGTTTGACCTTAATCAGTTCAGCATGTCCTTTAGTGGCTGACGGTATGTGCATCTCTGATCACGAGCAGAAGTAGTGGGGGAGCATCATAGCCATGTGTTGAGAGGAATTCTTTGGAGTTTGGATAATTCACCTTTAGAAACATGGGTGTTTCGTTCAACATCCTTAAACAAACCATATTCAGGAACCTTTTGAGCGGGATGGGCTACGCGACTTGAAGAAAACTCTAACTGAGCCCCACCTGCGAGGTCATGCGCTGTTTATCTTGATATGAGATCGCCATGTCGTGCACATATGGTTGTGATGCATGTGCCTGGTGTACCCTTATCAGACGGGTAGTCATGACGGGTATACTGTGCTTCGTATATTTTACCCCAGTGTCACTTTGATGACATGCATTGTTCTCACACTCAATAATAATAATAATAATAATAATAATAATAATAATAATAACAACAACAACGACTACAATGGTGATGATGATGACGACAACGACGAAGGGAGGGTGAGGGTGATGATGAGGAGGACCATAACCATGGTGATAATGATAATTGTTAACATATGCACACGGCCGAAAATTTGGAAGGAAGGGAACAGTTGATTATATCGAAAAAAAGTATTTAACTAGTTCATTTCGACCTTGGAAGGATGTAAGCTAAAGTCTTTTGCATTTTCTTGCTGTGATCAACTTTACCCGATAAAATAACCGCCAGTCAAGAACTGGAATCGATGTTATCAACTATCCACAACGTCTTTGCGGGATCTCTTCAGTTTGGCTCACAGATTTAAAAATTATTTTTTTTAACTAAACAGTTTGAAACTTCGTATGCTAGTGTAATTTCTCACGCTAAACACGGTTTAGTTTCAACATTTTGGACAAAATTTCGTATTTTAGAAGTTATTTCATGTTAAATTTGTCGTATTTTGGATAATTTTAACCAATCAACGACATGTATTCAGCTGAAGAAACCTTCTGCTGTTTGCGACAGCAATCCAAGAACAACAACTTCTGGGTCATCTCTATAATTTACACGTTAGCATGCCGGGGAAAAATACTTCGCGGCAGTTCGTCTGTCTTTACGTTCTGAATTCAAATTCCGCCGAGGTCGTCTTTGCCTTTCATCCTTTGGGGGTCGATAAATTAAGCACCAGTTGCATACTGGAGTCGATCTAATTGACTGGCCACTTCCTAAAAAATTCGAGCCTTGTGCCTAGAGTAGAAAAGAATCGTTAGCACGCGGGAAAAATGTTTCGCGGCATTCCGTCAGTCTTCGTGTTCTGAGTTCAAATGCTGTCGAGGTCGATTTTGCCTTTCATCCTTTCGAGGTCGATGAAATAAGTGCCAGTTGAGCACTGGGGTTGGTGTAATCGTCTTGCACCTTTCCTTGAAATTTCTGGCCTTGCGTCAAAATTTGAAACCATTATTAAGGGTTTCTAACATTGGCTGCTAACATACAAATTTGTGAGATGGATACCCCAATTAAATCGAACCCCAATACTTTATCAGGAAGATGGAAGGTAAAAATCGATTTCGGCGGGATTTGAACTCGGAATGTAAACAGATTATAACAAATTATTGCAAGGTATTTTGTCCGGCTTTCTACCGATTGTGGAATGGTAAGGCGCCACTAAAAATGACTTGCGGTATTCAGTTACATGTCTTTACGGTTTAAATTTGAGTTTAAATCCCGCTGGAGTCGATGTAGACTTTCATCATAGTTGAGTTATTTTACAAAATAAACCCAACTTGCTCTTTCCCCTTCCACTCCGGTAAGCTGATATATGTTTTACTAACCTCAGTAGCAATTCGACCCGAAAGAATCTCAAATTTTCATTTCTGATAGGTCATTCTCATAAATTTTGTTGCTAAAAAAAAAAAAAAAATATAAACAAATCAAAGGAAATTTGAAAATCCAGTACACACGTTCCATTATTGTCAATAACTAAATTATTTTTCAATGGTATGTTGCAGCAACTGCTGCTGCTGCTGCTGCTAACATTGTTATTTAACCCTAGTACTTATGAGGCAGACCTGTGTTCAAAGACGTTTCAATCGTGCCCATCTCTTCAGACTTTCAGATATAGTGTATCTAGGACTGCATTGTCTGACTACTACTTTACGCTTTAGAATCGAAGAAAAAAATTCACAGTTTCAGAAATAAGTCGCAGGTAAGAAAGTCTTTGTTTAATTAAAGTCAAGACATAACATTGTTTCTACGATTTTTTTTTTTCTTGTGACAGATTTTTCTGTTGAAAGATTTAAGGGAAATTTGGCTGCTATTTCTGGCAGGTCGATCGACTATTAAGTAGCTTTCTCGCTGGCTTAAACACATGTTTTAAAATTCAAATGACTTGAGGTTTAAATAAAATGAACACTCAATGAAAAGAAGACTCTAGAACAGGAAAATTTGTTGGACAAAATTTTTTCCTCAGACAAGCTATTGAATCTTTACGAAGGTGATCTAATCTATATGAGATATTTGTTGCAATGGTAGAACAATGATTCCTTCTTAGTTAACCCGAGAATCTATATTTAACATTTTTAATGTAGTGTTCAATCAACAGATATGATATTCTCTTCTACTCAAGGCACAAGGCCCGAAATTTTGGGGGGAGAGGGCCAGTCGATTAGATCGATCCCAGTACGCAACTGGTACTTAATTTATCGACCCTGAAAGGATGAAAGGCAAAGATGACCTCGGCGGAATTTGAACTCAGAACATAAAGACAGACGAAATACCGCTAAGCATTTCGCCCGGCGTGCTAACGTTTCTGCCAGCTCGCCGCCTTTAACAGATATGATATTGACACAGAACAAATACACGCACGACATTAGAAGCAAACAAATATTCAGCACTACATATCTGGGGGTCATAAGCAACATACATGTTAAAAGTTTTAAACAAAATACATTCTTAACAGAGAAGGAATTATGTTCTATCATGACAACAAAGGATCCCAAATTGCTAGGTCTACTGCACAAAATTCAGTAGATTTTTAGGGCAAAAATGTTTGTATATATAAATATAGCGTTTTCAAATGTGACGTTGCCTTGCATAAACTATCTCGCTTCCACAAAAGCAGTTTGATTTTTAACATCTCATATGACCTTTGATGGATGTCATATGTATCTCAACAGCTGCAAACACTTTCAGTTTAAGCAGTTGTTGACTGAAAGCACAAATACAGTCAATAGACAGTACTGCTTCTAACCTATCTGAGAAGATACATTCTACATCTACACTACCTTCGAATTATGTTTTCCTTCTACCTTTCTTATCATTACTGCTATAATCTTTGTTCTCCTGAACCTGATAAACTTGCCCTTTTCTTGTCACTTTTCACATATTTTGTGCTCATCTCTGATCAATCCTTCTCTACAATTCACCTCTCAGAAAAACTGCGAACTGAATAATAATCATATTTATTCTCTCTAGTCACCCACTCTCTTCCAATCCAAATAATTATTGAAAATATTATGAGCACCAAGTTAATTCTTCAAACTAACAATTAATTCTACACTAATTCAATGAAGAGCAAAGATGTTCTAAATTGGATTTGAACCTTGATATATGATTCACTGAAGTAAATGCAACAAACTCTATCCGAGATGCAAAACAGATTTACTGGAATATGATAGTATGTCAGAAGTGGGGAACCAACATGATTATGATGACTGGCGAAACCGTCTCTCTAGTACACTGTTCTGTAAACATTAAAGGATTTATTGAGCAACATTTAATTGCGAAGCACCATCTATATATATAAAAATGAGAATGTGTGTCTGTCTGTCTGTCTGTCTGTCTGTCTGTGTGAATCCCTAAAACTCGAGAACTACGCAACCAATTTCATTCAAATTTTACACATGCCTTACTTAGGGTTCCAGTTGTGTTTTAGTCAAAAAAAATTATTAACTTCTTGCAGAGTTCGAGCACACGGCAACATAATATCTCCTCCACTATTTAAGTATTACGTGTCAAAAGTGAAACAAAAATACTCATGTCAAATACTTTCACTTTAAAAATGAAACTATTCCACTAACTGAAACAATCACATTTCGATACTGTAGTGACATATACTTTCACAGAGAGAGAAAGAGAGAGACAGAAAGAGAGAGAGAG
>NC_068983.1:94561294-94568205 GCF_001194135.2 Octopus bimaculoides
ATAAACAAATATCAGGGTCAAACACTGTCTGTAGCTGGTCTTCTCTTGGAAGAGCCCTGCTTCTCACATGGACAACTGTATGTTGGCTGCTCAAGAGTGGGCAGCAACAAAAAACCTATTTGTATATGCTCCACAAGGGAAAACAAGGAACATAGTTTACAATGAGGTGTTATAATCACAACAGCAAGAAAGTATGTACATGATCACCTTCTTTTACGAAACTTCATTGACTTTCATATATTTATATTGATATACATATATATACGTGTGTTTGGGTGCGTGTGTGTATATACATCTCTATATATAAAGATGATGCGTAGTCTAGACGGCGTTTTTAGATTTCATTATTCTCTTTAACCCGGGCAACGCCGGGTATTTCTGCTAGTTCTGAATATTGTTGGCATTGAATAAAGCAGAATACTTGATGCTGATTTGTATCACAGCAGAATATTTTTTTTTAAATCGACGGAGCCGATCAAACAAGCAATATACAGATGTAAATTTACGAGACTGTTCGGGCTAAATTTGTCAGTTTGCATAAAAAGGAAACAAAGCACAATATCCCATCATAATATAAAAGTATCTTAAAAATCAAAACATGTCAGCTAGATTATGGCTGAGAGATAACAATTTACTGAAAGTAGCCGCCCTCTGCCTCTCATCCAAAAATACAAATATTTTAGAAATCAAAAAGTATCAACTAGGTTATGGAAGGGGGATAACAGTTTACTCAAAGTAACCACTCTTAGCGTCCACTGCAGCCTGAAGACAGCTCTGGAACCTGGCGCATGCATTCCTTACCGTGTCCCTGGAAAGATCTTTGAACATCTTTTTGATCTTGGCCACGGTTGGTGTCTTTCTCAACCGCACTAGACACATAGTAATACATGGAATTACATCGGGGGAAATAGGAGACCAGAAATTGAGGCCAGTGAAGTCGTAGAAATTCTCCGATAACCACTTCCGGAGATATGACAAGAAGCCGAATCCTGCTGCCACACATGCGGTTTTCCAACTGCAACCCTCTCCAACTAGGGTCTGATCACAGTCTCTAGTAGCTTCACATAGCCGCCTGCATTTAGCCTTAGACTAAATTCAGACGGCTATGTGTAAGGCCCTGTTCAAAGGTGTGGGATGGCATAACGTCACCTTCACTAGAGACACACCCAAAGACCATTTCAGCGTGGGGTACTTGGTTTTCATGAAGTTTGTGTCACGTCCTGCAGCCTTTGCAGTATTCATGGAGCATTGAGTTGCAGTCATGATGTCGGCATTTTAATAATCGGCGCGAATCATCATGATATTGGTAACTCTTTTCCAACATTCAGATGGCTCCCAATCCTCCATGTCAGTTAACCGTTCACCGACACATCAAGCTGTTCCTGAAAAAGGAGACATGAAATGTCAAATTTAATCCATATCGTATCTCAGTTTAATTTTAACTAAGCTAATTTTTCTTTCATACTTTAAATTTTTCTTTCGCATTGATTCGTTCTTTTTTGCAACGTCTTATTGGCAATGTTTCTTTCTTCGCCACCCTTCACAATATCGCTTTCTTCGCAACATTCCTTTCTTTGCAATATGTCTCGTTCCTTAATCATCTTTTTCTGCAATAAGCAAAGAGTTAACAAGATAGATTTCCCCTATGAATAAAATACTTTGCTTTTGTGGTTTAGTGAAATAGGGTTGCATAATTTTCATGACTAATTCGCTGTATATGCGAGTTTCTAACAGAGATCGAAATTTACTTCATAGGAGTTGTCGCAGAGACTATATAATTCATCATTTCCAACTTATATGTAATGTTAGTGTGAATCTGTTGAAGACAGTAGTAGTGCTACGGTTTCATGGCTGCGTTGGAAAAGTTAGTGTTGTATCTTGTGAAGTCGTTCGAAGTCAAACTAGATGTCTAACTACTCACATCTATAAGACTGTGATGCTACTTCACTCTCTAACATACTGGACCAATTCCCAACGAAGGATATTTGACCTGCTAGTAATAGCAGCTAGCTCTCATTCAAATCACACCCTACCTCCTTACCAACAAGCTTCAACCTCTAGTTCAGAGATTTATAGCGATTTTCAGAGTTTTAGAATGCCCCCCTTCACACACACGTTTCAACAAAGGCTTTTGTTTTCTTAACTTTCTGCATACTGTTGCATGCAGGCCCAGTCGCTCCACCCGTTTCTCATCTCTCGTCATCTGACAGCTTCTCACTTCCCAGGTAATCCTCTCTTCCTTCTGACTGCGACCTACATTTGTTCAAATTGAACATCAACAGCATAAATTTCGCCAGTTTGAGAAGGCCTACAGAGGACGTGTGCACTGTCACTGCTCAGTTGACTATGATTGTTTTTAAAATATTTGAACCAGTTCAAATACTTTAAAAAAATGTTTAAAAAATTGATCTTTAAATGAAATGGATTTCTTATTTAACTTCAGGTCAGCCTTGACTTAGCAAACCTATGACCAAAAACGTTACAGACATGACCATCTCGCCTTTCTCTAGGAATTTCTGCATCTCGTATTTCATTATACAATGTTATTCTCTTTTAAAATGTGAATGTAAATTGAGACAGATTTGACTAATATTTCTGGCAGCTCGGGTGACCATGTTGAAGTTCCCCATCTCGAATCAAGGTGGTGTTATTTAGACGAGTCTAGATGGAGATCAGACATTCCAGTTTTGATTATTCTGTTTCTTTTTTTTCTCTCGCAAAAATGTCATATTTATAACTACAATATTCAATACATCCTTCTTTTTTAAGACTGTAGAGTGTGAATTAAGGGAATTTTTTTGTGTTGTTGTTGTTTAGCCCTAAGTTAACTCGAATCCAGTAGACCTTATAATCAAAGACGCTCCAAACAAGACCGTGCTTTTTTTCTTTTCAGCCATATTATTTAATATAATCTTAAGGCAGAAGAGAACCATTGGCACAGCGGACAGACTGCTTAACAGTTTTTCTTCCGGGTTTACGTTCTGAACTCAACATTCCACCGAGGTCGACTTTGTCTTTCATCCTTTCAGGGTCGATAAAATATCTACTTATCGAGCATAAGAGTCGATGTAATCGACTAGACCTCTCCCCCAAAATTTCAGGCCTTGAGTCTAAAATAGAAAGAATTATGGCAGAATTCTCAGAACATTTTTACTTTTTGGAATTTTCAGAAAATTTTGGCGAATTCGTGTTCCACACACGAGAATTCATATGACTACTAAAAAGGTTATTTTTTAAAATTTTGTAAAAAAATTTGTTGAGATTTTTGTTTTTAAATCGGTTTAAAATTTGGACAGTCCGAATTTTTTGGTTAAATTCCATCAATAGACATACATGTGTTTATGGAGAGAAACATAGCAAAACATCAATACATCAGAGTGACAAACAAACGAGGATGATATCAGGTGGTAGTTAGATATGCTAAAAATAACTCCTAAATAGCCCTTAAATCACACACACAAAAATTGAGGGTGGAGTTCATAATCGTAGTAATTCCTGTGTGTAGAATACAAATTCGCAAAAATTTTCTGAAAATTCCAAAATCTAAAAAAGTTATGAGAGGGGTTATATGGCGTACTTAAACAAGAATTTGATACACCATTTTTATTTATTTCTGAAGATAACACGTTGTTTAAGGGAGATTTGGTTGCTGTTTCTAACAAGTTGAGTAACTGCATAAAGCCTCTTCTGTTGACATGAAGAATTCAATATTTTACATAGTTCTACTTCGGCAATTAAGTTACATTCTGCTTCACCAAATTAACTAAATTCATTTCCCTTTCAAACGTCGTTTCGACACAAATAACTCGTGTATTTGTAAACATAAACTGAACTCTAATTTTCCTATTTTCTCCGGAAGGTCAATAGTTCATGCGTCAAATCTCTAGAGATTTATTAGAATTTAGTAATGGTAGTGGTGGTGGGAAACTACGTAGGAGTAATTTTACTGATCGTTTTTGTTCAAAATTGTAATTGAAACAGAAGTTAGGAGTGGTAGAATTTTTATTATTATTATTTTTTTTTTTTAATCTTAAATCAGAAAATTACCACTTTCTTTCAATCAAAGAAACAAAGTCAGGTCAGCTTCAGTGCAGATTTCTTTTGCAATTCTATTCTTCTCTATTCTATTCGCTACTCGAAGTCATCTAGATTTGGAAACTCCTTACGTCTTCTCTCTATTCTTCTAACAATGGAGACATATTTCAAAGGTTCTAACTTCGAAACTTTATTTTCCTATTAATTTTACGTTTTCGGTGTCCATCGGTGAGTTGATTGTTTTTTTTTAAATTTTTTCGACCTCAAATTAGTGTTTAGGTGCGTATAATGTATAATATTGTTTATTCTTGAAAATGTATTTGTTCACACGCACACACTAAAGGCGCAGGTGTAGCTGTGTGTGAAGAGATTGAAAATTGGCAGCCAAGCAGAAAAGATCGTGATTGGATTTGGTAGATGGAAACTGAATGAAGCCCGTCGTGTATGTGTGTGTTTGGCCACCACTTGACAACCGGTGCTGGTGTGTTTATGTCCCCGTAACATACCGATTCCTTCAAAGTAACCGATAAAACGGTTAGTTAAGCGATACCAGGCTTTTTGAATAAAAAAGAAAATTTTTGGGTCGATTCATTCGACTAAAATACTTCAATGTGGTGCCACAGCATGGCTACAGCCCAATGACTGAAACAAGTAAAAGATAAAAAATATGTCGTCGTCTAAGAATCTATGACTTGGAATAAGCAGGTGCTTGTTTATTGGTCGACAGAGTGGGTATATATGTTGCTACAATGGAGTGTTATAGACCCGTCTCAAATAATTTGAGAAGATCAATCTCGGCACTCATCAGAAGGATTGATAGGGAAAAGTACTTTGCCAGATGAGTTGGAAAGCGTTACATCCAGTCGCCTAGTTTGCGCAAATCATTAAAAAAAAAAACGAACGCAAAAAAATAACAACAACAATAATAATAATGGCTTCAAATTTTGCCATGAGGGCAGCAGTTTTTGGGAGAGGGATGAGTCGATTACATCGACCCCACTGTTCAACTGGTACTTATTTTATCGACCCCGAAAAGATGAAAGTTAAAGTCGACCTCGGGCAACGGCCGAAATATCGCTAAGCATTTCGTCCTGCGCGCTAACGATTCTGTCAGCTTCCGCCTTAAATAATAATAATTATTATTATTATTAACGAAATGTTGGCACCAAGCAGTGTTTAGGCATAAGCAAAGTTTAGGTCACCTAAAATATGTTTGTGACATATTTCAACTGCTAAAAGGCAAATTCACTGCAGTTACCGTGGAGCCTTTTAGCATTTGAAATATGTCACAAAAATATTTTAACTAACCTAATTTTTGCTTATGCCTAAACACTGCTTGGCGCTAACATTTCGTTATTTTCCTCGATCGGATGAGCTACCCGCGCAAATCAGTCAACGCTGTTAACTGAATTTTACATAGAGCTATTAATTTTATAAATTTGTTCAGAGTTGCCTCTCTTAAGTACATCCTATTGACAAGAGTAAAAAAAACTCGAAACATCGATGTCTGGGATTCCTGATAAATGGTGACACTGAACAAACCGGCTGTCTTCATACTTTTTTTTTTTACCATAAGAGAGATATTTTCTCCGCGGTAACTGCAGTGAATTTCCCTTTTAGCATAATAATAATGGTTTCAAATTTTGCCACAAGAGCAGCAATTTTGGGGGATGTGATGAGTCGATTACATCGACCCCAGTGTTTAAATAGTACTTATGTTATCGACCCCGAAAGGATGAAAGGTAAAGTCGATCTCGGCGGAATTTGAACTCAACGTACCAACAGGCTAAGCTTTTCGTCCAGCACGCTGGCTTCTGATGTTAACTGGTTGGAAGTGTTATCATGTACATGTTTTGTCTCGGTATAAAAGATGGGCTAAGCAAATATTATGCTCAATACCACAGATTTGCTTATCAGCTGTTTGACTTTAACCAGTTGAGCATGTCCCTTAGTTGTTGACGATATGTGCATCTCTGATCACGAGCAAAAGTAGTGGGGAAGCATCATAGCCATGTGTTGAGAGAAATTTTGGGGTGGTTTGAATAATGCACCTCTGGAAACGTGTGTTTCATTCATCATCCTTAAACAACCCGTATTCAGGGACCTTTTCAGGCTACTCGACCTGAAGAAAATTCTAATTGGACCCCACCAGCAAGGTCGTGCGATCACCATGTCGCGCACATATGGTTGTGATGCATATGTCTGGTGTACTCTTATCAGACGGGTAGTCATGATTTGTTGACTGTGCTTCGTATATTTTACCCTGTCACTCAATAATAATAGATAAATAAATAAATAAAAACTCCGGAGAAAGCCCAGAGATTGTTTTGTCCGTTAGAGTAATGTCTCTTAGACAAGAACAAGCATTGCCTTCACGGTGTATAAAGTAAATGCCTGTAGCGTGTGGTTGGGAGCTGGGGTGCGAGCGGGATGGGCTTTGTGTGTGCGCCGGAGAATGGAGTAGGGTCAGTCTTAAAAACATGTGTGGACATGTATATCTATATGTGTTTGTAAGAAGCTGGATTTAGCAAACCTTATGCAACTCATGAGATGGTAAATATCGTTGGTGGAAGTTTTGCAGGCATTCAACAGTATATCTACTTAAGTAGGATATACAGATTGCTATTTTGGACTAATATTGCTTCCATCGCTAATAACGAACATATATACATATGTACGTATGTACGTACGTACGTACGTATGTATTCATATGCACTTACACATAGATAGATAGGTAGATGTTGCGACTAAATTTCAACTGCATGCAATTAATAAACATACATATAGCTTTGTTTTGCAAACAGATTCTGATTAACCTCAGATCTCTCTCTCTCTCTCTCTCCCCCTCTCTCTCTCTCTCTCTCCCCCTCTCTCTC
>NC_068983.1:94568361-94574045 GCF_001194135.2 Octopus bimaculoides
CTCTCTCTCTCTCTCTCTCTCTCTCTCTCCCTCTCTCTCGAACAAACGAACGGACCGAAAAACAACTTGACTAGTATTGCATAATCATTGCTTGTAGTGTCATCATACAGGTGACATTTTAGTTTTACCGGTTTGTCACGTCTGTTAATTTGTGCCAATCAGATCAGTAAATAGGTATTAACTTTAGTTATTTCTCTCTCTCTCTCTCTCGCTCTCTCTCTCTCTCTCTCTCTCTCTCTCTCTCTCTCTCTCTCTCTCTCTCTCTCTCTCTCTCTGTGCTCGAAAAATGAAGGAGATTTTCCAGCATTCATAGTGATATGTCCAAATCCACGACAGTAGCATATCTGCAATCGAACTATAAGTCTTTCATTAAAAGAGTTTCGTATATTTTGGCACAGGGCTAGCAATTTCAGGGGAGGGTGTAAGTCTATTAGATCGACTCCAGTTCTCAATTGCTACTTATTTTATCGATGCCGAAAGGATGAAAGGGAAAGCCAATCTCGGCTGAATTTGAACTCAGAACGTAAAGATTGACGAAATGTCACTAAACATTTTGCCCGGCGTGCAAACGATTCTGCCTGCTCACCGCCTTGCAAAAACAGGAGTTTCATTTATTGACATATGTACATGTGGGTGTATATACTTGTATATATGTAACTGAGTGAGTGAGTGTATATAGACACGCTCGCGCACGAACATATACGAAGTGGTGTCAAAAAGTCCCGGATTACTTCTGTAGCACACTAACAGGTGGCAGCACACGGTTGCGTGCGCAGTGAAAGCTATCAGTGACCTTCATGAGGCAGAGTGCCGAGTGACATCGCTGTATTTACTTCGTAAGTTGTGAAATTTGTATTTTTGTGATTACGTGTATGCTGTAATCTGCAATTTTTGTAACGGACTGGAAGCTGGGCGCTTTTTCGTTTAAGCGTGACAGCTTAAATATGATTTACTTTCATTTTTACCTTAAATATAGTTTAGTTTCGTTTAAGCGTGACAGCTTAAATATGATTTAGTTACGTTTTTAGCTTATATGATGTAGTTTCATTTTGTTTATTTAGTGTTAACATTTACAATTTCAATATGAATTTTCCATTAGTGAGTAGCATAAATTATTCGGATTTGATTATTACTTTAATGGACAATGAAAAAGCAATTGGTTGGTGCAGACGACATAGGCTCTTGTATAAGAAATATATTTGCTCTTCATGTAAGTTAGAAATGTATTAGGCAAAAGATAAAAAAATTAGCGATGGTATTATTTGGCAATGTAGAAGGTTGTGTAGAAAAAGATTGTCAATTAGATCTGGCACTTTCTTTGAAGGGAAACTGTCATGAGGTGAGTAGTACAAAATTTTAAATTCATGAATTGGTTTAGCCTCTGAGGCTGTTGTGAATTGGAAAAATTATTGCAGAGATATATATGCCGAATATTTCATGAAAAATCCTCTTGAATTGGTTGGAAAAGGAATGTATGTGGAAATAGATGAATTAGCTTTTGTCCGACGAAAGTTTAATGTTGGTCACCAAGTGCAAACTCAATGGGTATTCGGTGGTATTGAATTAGGGCAAGGAGAAAAGTGCTTTTTGGTTGCAGTTCAAGACAGATCAGCTGAAATGTTATTACCAATAATTCAACAATATATATGCTTTGGAACAACAATAATATCTGATTTATGGAAGGCTTATAACACCATTGCAAACCTTGGTTATAATCACCCCACTGTCAATCACTCAGTAAATTTCGTTGGTCCTATTTCACATGCTTCGACCAGTCATGTAGAGGCAATGTGGAACAGTGCCAAAAGACGGAATAAAAGAAGAATTGGAACCGCAAGGTTATGTCATGATAGTTACTGAGTTGAATTCATGTGGCAATATCAATTTAATGATGATCCGTTCCAGAATCTTTTGATTGGTGTGAGAGATGTTTATAATCAATAATTTTGATGTGAGAAATGTTTATAATCTATAATTTTTTTAAAAATAAAATATGGTTTGTTAGTATTTTTGTTTTAATTTTCATTTCTTATTAAATATATCTTAGCTGTCACACTTAAACGAAAAGAGCGCCTTCATTTCTTATTAGATTTATTTTAGCTGTCACTGTTCAGACTAAATATAAACAAATAAAATTTTTAATTTTTTTAAAAACGAAACTAAGTCATATTTAAGGTAAAAACGAAAGTAAATCATATTTAAGCTGTCGTACTTAAACGAAAAAGCGCCGGGAGTTGGAACCAAGAGCCAACGTGAAATTTTGCATCAAACTTGGGAAGTCTGCTACAGAGACATTGAGCATGCTTCGGCAAGCTTACAGCAATTAGACAATGGGTCATGCACAATGTTTTGAGTGATGCAAGCACTTCAAAAGAGGAAGAATGTTGCTGGAAGATTATGAGCGATCTGGAAGACCTGCCACAAGCGTCACCTCCGGAAATGTGAACAAAATTCATTACCTTGTGTATAAGGATCGTTGGAGGACAAGCAACAAGATTGCTGATGTTGTTGGTCTGTTGTATGAGTCCATGAAGGCAATCCTAACGCCTGGATTCTTCACGATGACAATGCATCCTGTCACCGAGCTCTCCTCACTCGTGAGTTTCTCACCAAAAGCAACATGGTATCGCTTCTGCACCCAACCTATTCGCCAGATTTAGCACTTGCGGATTTCCATCTCTTTCCCAAGATGAAAATGCAGCTCAAAGGTCACAGTTGTCAAGATCAAAAATGAATCACAGGAGATCCTCGACTTGCTTACGGAAAATGACTCCCAGGCCAGATTCCAAAAGTGACAGGAACACTGGTACCTGTGTATTGCTGAACAAGGTGACTATTTTGAAGGAGATGATGTTAAAACTTAGGTAAATAAGTCATTTTTTTTTTATTAAACATAACTAGTCCTGTAACCCTTTGATACCACCCTGCATAAAGAAGGTTGCGTTTGGGCATACATAATCGCAAATGAGAGAAAATTACTTCGTAATGTCAATGACTTTTTCCCTTATCTTTACATCCTCTCTTCTTCACACGTGTGTACGATAGGGGTCCACCAAGGTTCAGTCCTCAGCCCCCTCCTATTTATCATCGTCCTCCAGGCAATAACACAGGAATTCAAGACACGATGCCCCTGGGAGCTTCTTTTTGCTGATGACTTTGCTCTAACTGCTGAATCACTATCAGAACTAGAGAAGTTTCAGGTCTGGAAGCAAGGATTAGAATCAAAGGGCCTTAGGGTCAACCTAGCTAAAACCAAAGTTCTAATAAGTAGGAAGGTAGACAAAACACAAACCCCTTCAGGTAGATGGCCCTGCTCAGTCTGTAGAAAAAGTGTAGGTAGAAACTCTATAAGATGTACCCAGTGTAAGCTATGGACACATAAGAGGTGCAGCAATATCAAAGGAAGGCTAACTAGCAAGATAGTTTTTGTATGTAGCAGATGCTCAGGAGCAATAAACACTGAAATTGTGCAGAGAACAACTTCTGCCACATTTCAGGGAGAAAAACTATAAGTAGTTGATAGTTTCCGTTACCTTTTGACCAAGTCAGTAGCAGAGGAGGGTGCGCTGAAAGTTTAGCTGCTAGAATAAGAATAGCCTGGGCAAAGTTCAGAGAGCTCTTACCTCTGCTGGTGACAAAGGGCATCTCGCTCAGAGTAAAAGGCAGACTGTATGACGCGTGTGTACGAACAGCCATGCTACATGGCAGTGAAACATGGGACATGACTGCTGAGGACATGCGTAAACTCACAAGGAATGAAGCCAGTATGTTCCGATGGATGAGTGATGTCAGTGTGCATACTCGACAGAGTGTAAGTACCTTGAGAGAAAAGTTGGACCTAAGAAGCATCAGTTGTGGTGTGCAAGAGAGACGATTGTGCTGGTATGGTCATTTGTTACCAGAATGAATGAGGATAGCTGTGTGAAAAAGGGCCACAGCCTAGTGGTTGAGGGTACCCAGGAAGACCTGGGATGAGGTGGTGAAGCACGACCTTCGAACATTAGGCCTCACCGAGGCAATGACTAGTGGCTGAGACCTTTGGAAATATGCTGTGCGTGAGAAGACCCGGCAAGACAAGTGAGACCATAGCCCATGGCCTTTACCAGGGGTGTAGCCACTTATGTGTACGTTTCCTTCTTTGCACACAAAATCCTGCTTGCGAAGACCTGTTGAGGCAAGTGAAATCGAAATTGAACCAAATTCGATGACTCGCACCCATGCCAACCTTCCTTCATTGGACACTAAACTCAACTTACGAAGACCTGTTGGGGCAAGTGAGATTGAAACTGAACCAAATTTTATGACTGGCACCTGTGCTAGTGGAACGCTAACAGCACCATCCGAGTGGGATCACTACCAGAGCAGCGGTCTCGCTCCTGTGCCGGTGGCATGTAAAAAGCACCATTTGAGCGCGATCGTTTCCAGCTTCGCCTTACTGGCACTTGTGCTGGTGGCATGTGAACAAAACATTGGACTGACTCCTGTGTCGGTGGCACGTAAAAAATACCATTTGAACGTGGCCGTTGCCAGTGCTGCCAGACTGGCCTTCGTGCTGGTGGCACGTAAAAAGCACCCACTACACTCTTGGAATGGTTGGCATTAGGAAGGGCATCCAGCTGTAGAAACTCTGCCATATCAGATTGGAGTCTGGTGTAGCCATCTGGTTCGCCAGTCCCCAGTCAAATTGTCCAACTCATGCTAGCATGGAAAGCGGATGTTAAATGATGATGATGATGATTATTATTATTATTATATATATATATATATATATATATATATATATATATCTTTAAACCCGCATGCATGTGAGTGTTTGCAGATATACATATATATACATATGCACATGTCCATATGCATACACATACACGCGCGCACACACACACATGTGGGCGCTTATGACTCATCCATCTAATCAGGTGCTAGGATGCCCTTTTAGCACCAGATGAGATGGATATGTGCCTACGAAACTTTAAGGCATATGGACCTTATTCAAACTGTTATTAAATATATATTTAACTCCCACCAAATGTGTATGTATATGTCAGTGTACATGTATGCTTGCGTTTGAATGTGTGTGTGTATTTTATTTATATATACGTCTATGTGCACACATATTCTTATATATGTGTTTATACTATTTAATTCCACCTTATTTTATTATTCTAGTCTATTTCCTCCCCCTTTAATTAATGAGTAGATTTCTGATATTTATTATCCTGTGACTCACAAATAATCTTTTATCAAGTTTCCAGAAAATGTTTTGCCAGCAACTACTCCAATACCTAACATTAACCACACTGCTGACTCCATCACATAAATCAAACTGACTTATAGGAACAAACTTTATTAAATACTAGCAGAAATACCCAGCTTTGCCCGGGTTAAAGAGAATAATGAAATCTAAAAACGCCGTCTAGACTACGCAACCCTCAACTGTTAGTAGCTACGATACCATATTTCTACATTAATAACTCTCCAATCCATGCCAGCATGGAACATAGACATTAAGTGGAATGCCAGTCTCTCATCTAGGAGGGCCTTGAAATCAATGTTACCAACTGGGGACTGTGTGTGTCGTAGTGATAATAAAAAAACCCAAAGGAGGTCTGCAACGAAATAATTTTACTCACCACTTTGCAAGTGAATCAGTGGAGGCAAAGATGCGTCTCGTTTACTTGACAATT
>NC_068983.1:94574449-94577142 GCF_001194135.2 Octopus bimaculoides
CTCTTTCTCTCTTTCTCTCTGAAAGTATCTGTCATTACAGTATCGAAATGTGATTGTTTCAGTTAGTAGAATAGTTTCATTTTTAAAGTGAAAGTATTTGACATGAGTGTTTTTGTTTCACTTTTGACACGTAATACTTAAATAGTGGAGGAGATATTATGTTGCTGTGGGCTCGAACTCTGCAAGAAGTTAATAATTTTTTTTGACTAAAACACAACTGGAACCTTAAGTAAGGCATCTGTAAAATTTGAATGAAATTGGTTGCGTAGTTCTCGAGTTTTAGGGATTCACACAGACAGACAAACAGACAGACAGACAGACAGACACACATTCTCATTTTTATATATAGAGATTAGACTGGCTGCAGGAGAAAACTCAATTGCAATAGATAAGAGTAATATCCCTTACTTTCATTTCAAATTCCAGCAGAATTTCCATAAAGTTTCAGTAAAAGATGATGAAACTTAAAACTAGTTAATAAAAATGTTCTGTTGACAGCAGAAGTATGAAAGTTCAGTTTTGTTATCAACAGAGACAACAAACTGTTTCAGTATGTACAATTTCTCAGAGACAGAAAAAAGTAGCAGTTATATACTCAATGCGATTAAGGAGGAGGCCTTATCAATTATAACCCAGGATGTTCTAGCTAGATAATTTTTCCTAATCTCAAAGTTTGCAAATAAAATGGTAAAGTTTTCTTTGTCTCTGGACCTGAAGGAGTGCATATGTTGAGTGAATCTTCTCTTAAAATTGTTAGTTGCTAGTCTTATATGCTTCCTCAATATATCATCAGATAAAAATACATCTTCTGAGTTATATGATACCACTGCTATTCTGAAGGTCATACTATACATTCCTGCATGCAGTGATGAATTGTATAGGATGTAAAGTAACAGACTTGATCCATTGCACTCTCTCCAGTTAAACTCTCTGTTTAACTTTGTATGCTCACAGATTTTGATGGTGTCCACAGTAAGGTGTGCAAGAGGCCTACCTTGCTATGGCTACCACCATTAGTGACAGCGATACAGTTGCTGCTCCTTTGCACTTGGTGGTGTACATTCCAACACAGTGTTTGACGTCAGTGAGGCTATTGATGTTGCAATTTCTTTATGGCTGTCCAGGCTGAGTAAAAGGTATGGTGTTTTTAGAATGTTGCTGTAGTAGTGATCTGGGTTGTTGTATATGTGTCTGAGTGTTTGAAGGTAGGGGGGGGTGTTATGTAGTGATAGGGTATGTGAGAGTTGAAGATTGTTGTTGAAGTCATAACCAGCATTTATTTTCAGTTTTCAAATTTTCCTATTGTTTTTTGGAGAGATGTCTGATGAAAGGAAGAGGTCAAAATCATGGTTAAGGTGGATTGTTTGTATTTTTGTGATCCTGTTGTTTTGTTGTATCTGGTTGATGACTTTTGAGAAATGACTGATAAGCACCTTTACTTGGTCTTGCTATGTGAGTACATAATTTAGGTTATTATTAGAACATAAAGTGTGGTGTAACCATTGTTGTGTAACTATTGTTGTACCCCTTGTATGTCCAGGTGTCCTTTCAATTTTAGTGCATTTGTTTTATTGCAGATGTAATATATGGATATGGTCTATGCATAAACTGATATGATGTGTATTGCACTGTTTTGTGTTCCTTGTACTTTATTGTGAGTTGTGGAGAGATTGGGGGCCAGGCAGAACTGGCATAGTATTATATCAATCTAATATATTGTTTGTATACTAATCTTGTTTCTTTCTATTGGCCAAATGCAGGATCTCTGATTGCTCAAAAAGATGTTTCTGCATTGTTTTGCTTTCATTGTGTTGGCCATGTCTATTGTGAATGCTGTGGAGGTGTTGTAAATCCTAGTATTTTTGTCTTCTCTGTGTGCCCCATATTTATGATCTTTAGTGTAATGTTTGGTTGTTCCTGTGTGGGTATATATTGAGGTTGTTAGTATGGCACTGAATATTGTGTAATTGTAGTTGTTGTTGATGATACTAATTACACTACATAGTGTTTTACTGTTAGTTTTGTGGTTTATGTTGGATGCATGTGTTTGCCAGTTTTCTGTTTTTCTATGATGTATATGTCTTCTTATTTCCTAGTTTAGTTGTCTGATGCTAAGTTTATTATTTCTGTTGTGTGTGACTTGGGCAATGATGTTTGTGGTTGTCTCTGATTTTTATGTGGTTGGCTATAGCTGCTGGTGTGTAATTGGTGTGACTTTTAAGTTGCTTCATGAGAATATGACTTTCTGGGTACATTTATAAGTATTTTGTTGAATGCATGTGCCATGGTGTTGTTTAATTCTGAAAAACCTTATATCTTTTTCTTGGTGGAATTCATTCTATTGTGATTTTTTGCAATTTGTAAAAGTGTTTTTAATTTCTTCATTGATGTGTGCATCACGATGATAATTCGTGGATGATTTGAGGAAATTTGAGGAATTGTCAGCCAAATAGATGTGTTAACTTAGTGATGTGGAGTAGTAAGTGAGGAGGTGTGTGTGTATATATATATATCATCATCATCATCATCATCATCATCGTTTAACGTCCGCTTTCCATGCTAGCATGGGTTGGACGATTTGACTGAGGACTGGTGAAACCTGATGGCAACACCAGGCTTCAATCTAAATTTGGCAGAGTTTCTACAGCTGGATGCCCTTCCTAACGCCAACCACTCAGCGAGTGTAGTAGGTG
>NC_068983.1:94577783-94582783 GCF_001194135.2 Octopus bimaculoides
TATATATATATATATATATATATATATATATATTGTGTATATATATATATATATATATATATACACATACATACATACATATGTACATTGGAGCAAATTGTTTAAGATGTAAAGGGAATATAATTGCAATGTTATTTCATTACTTCTTTTTCCCTCTCTCTACTATTTTACTGTGTTAAAGTCTAGTAGCCGGTGTGTGTGCATGTGTGTGTGTTTAATGTGCTTTGTGTTACTTCGCTTTAACTTTGAAAGCCTCTATTTCTGGTGTAGATGTCCGATAGCTGAGTGTGTTCACTAGGAACAAAAGAACAATGGGATAATATTTACAAATATATGGTTTGAACTGTTTACAGGCATGCTGAGACAACAGGCATGATGGAATAGTAAGAAGTTTGCTTCTTAATCACATGTTGCCTGGTTCAGTCCTACTTCATGGCACTTTGGGAAAATATCTTCCATCATTGCCCCATGCCAACCGAAGCCTTGTGAGTGAATTTGATTGACAGAAACTGAACAGAGTTTGTAGTATGCATATATGTTTGTATGTGCTTGTGTGTGTGATACTGTCATGTTACCTCAACATCATATGATAGTTGTAAATGAGTGTCACCATTACACAAGCAGTCTTCTTCATTTCCAGTCTTCCATGAAAAACATGTCTGGCCAAGGAGAAATATTACCTTGCTTCGAAACAGGTGAGGGTTGGCAACAGGAAGGGTATCCAGGTGAAGAAAGTCTGCTTCAACAAAGTCTGTCTGACTCACATGAGCAGGGAAGTGTGGATGCTGTTATGATGATAATGATTGTGGTGGTGGTGGTGGTGGCCATGGCTGGAATGCTTTGATTACAGATTTTTTGATCAAGTCAATTTCAAGCTAAACAACCACAGCAAGAACCTCATCAGGTTGTTCAGTTCTGTCTCTCTAGTGGTTTAATTGTCTATAGGTGTTAATTGCTTTAACAATTGCTAAGTTTCACCATTTCATTTTGGGAAAAGAGAGAGAGAGAGAGAGAGAGAGAGAGAGAGAGAGAGAGAGAGAGGAGGATGGAGATGTTGCGACAGAAACAATTATGAATTTGCACGTGTTGAAATAAAGTAAATTTCAATGGCTTAATCCTAAAGTCTGTGTAAACAAAAACAGTTTTACCTGATGCAATACTGTATAGTCATAAACAAAACACTGCAGATATTGTAGCCAATCATTACATGACATCATGCAGATGTTAACCTAAAATTAATTCAACTTACATCCAACTTAGAAGTGGAATAAACTTGAATGGAATGAAATAAAATTGTAAACAGACCTAATACGTTGGCAAGAAGCCAAGTAATTTCATGGTTGTGAGTAGACACAGAAACTACCTGGTTGTTCATTTCAAAGTAGGTTAATTGATATAACAATTGATTTTCCAAACACTTACCAATCTTGTGATCATACAGACTTTATTTTACTTAGCAACTTATTTTCTGTATTCAATGACCGTAACATATAATAATAAATTCATTTGATACAGTCTCAACAACTAACCTCAGATGATTGTGAGTCAGAAGAACAGAGCAGTTGAAATCATCTGAATTTTCCTTTCTTTGATGACAATAGGGTCATATTTACAACATTAATGAGTCACTTCATTAATAGATGATCAAAGTTAAAGTAATAACTTTTTAGACTTCAGATTATTCTGTCAAGTGTAATACTTATTTATTTACAATGTTTTGAATTGTTTCATATTCACATTGTTTTGAATAAACCACTAGAGAGAGAACTGAACAACCTGATGAAGTTCTCACTTGTTGTTTAGCTTGTAATTGAATCATACATTATCTCATAGCTTTGAGATTTCAATGATGTGATTGTTTATTTCCAAAATGACATTGTAGGGTAGGTGTGAGAGGCAGGAGCTAGCCAGTTTGAACATAAAACAGGTAGAATATTTGGGGCTGGATATGGCAAGTTTAAATGCTAAAGGGTTAAAGGGGTTCTAATAACAACCATCTCACATTTTTCCAGTTGTGTTATATCAGACGGGGAGACTATTTGGGCTAGATATGACCAGTTTAAATGCTAAAGGGTTAAACTACAGGGAAAAATTTTCCCAGTGGTGCCTTCTGCATGAAGAGCATAATTACCAGTAATCAAACTCACTCTTCACTGCATACTCAACACCACCAATCACCTCTTAATCAATTTGGAGTTTGGAGTTTTCTCCTTTGCCTTTCTTGGCAAGATTCATCATAAATGATACTGATTTTTCCCTTTATTATGGATGTATCTATAATTCATTAAGCATTGGTTGTTGGGTTCACTGCAACAAGAATGTTAACACTTTTGTTACCATATTTCTGTTGAAATACACTGTTTCAATTAATTTTGAAAATAATGAAGAATTTGTGAAAAAAAAAATAGTTATCTTTATTAAGCTGATGTTTGGAATTTTAAATAAACAAGAATTTTTTATGGAAGGTTTTAATGTAGATTTCTTTAAAACATTCTGTCAAAATTTCATGTTAATTTATGTTCCAAACACCAGCTTAATAATGAGAATGTTATTTAAAACAGGGAATTTGTATCATATGCATATTCTACAGGGTGTCCACAAAGTCTGGGTACCTGAGATTATTGTTTATGTTATGATTTTATTTACTCCATGTACCCAGACTTTGTGGACACCCTGTATATTTCCACGAGTATAACAATAGCTAATTCCCAAGATATTATTTTATCTTAAGATAGGTAAACACTCCTCCTATAGGAAGCTAAATAAGGAGAGAATATAATACATTCATAAGACCTCCATCCCACCTTCAGCTATAATTAGGAACTTGTTGCAGGAGTCAGTAGGAGAGTCTCCAATCTATTCTTTGATATGGAAATATCCAACAGAGCAGAACTCTACTTTATTAATGTTCTAACCAAGAGTGACTTTAGGCAAAGGTTAGTTAATATAACCCTACTATCCACTCCAGATGTAAGTATCAGGAAACAGAAATTCATCTGGCTTAATCCATTCCATAACAGAGACATCATTAATAATATTAATTAGAACTTGTCTCTTGTAAAGTGCCACTTCTTGATCTCAAATACCACAAACTTTTTAATGCATGTAATGTTAAAGTGAGTTATTCTTGCCTAGATGATGATGTGTCCCCCATTACAGGCATCAGCCAAAATCGTACATCTGCACTTCCTACACACCAACTCACCTGCAATTTCCAAGATCAAACCACTTGTCTGCAGAAGAGTGGGGCTTTGCTTTTTCAAGTCCATGGTGTACAGAGCTATGCTTGCTTCACCATATTGTATTTAGAGGAACTCAATGAGCTCATTTCAAGCAATTTCAAGAGATATTACAGTTAACATCTACATACATTCAGGTCCAGGAACAGGAAGAATTCTACCTCTTTGTCATATTTCATATGGAAGCTTAGTGACCAGTGACATGACTATTCTGTTACAGCCTGGAGTATTGTTGATAGGGCTTCTCTATAACTTGAGTGAGTCACTTAATTGTTAGCTTTACTTGGCTGAAAAAGTTCACTTCCTGAGAGCATGGAGTCCCTCAATAAGAAATCTATAATGATTTCTTTCTACCATCACAGATAAGTCATTGTCTGGGTTGAGTTCCAGCAAACCAACTCAGAAAAAAATTTCAGAGAGACTTAAAGAGTTACTTCTCTTAACTAATGACATGATATTGGTAGAGTTGCTTGCTCCTACATCTCTCAATATCTTACAGTGATGTGAGATGAAGTATGAATCCTCATTTTCCATCTAATGATCTGATGTATTCAGCAAGAGCCCAACTCATCAGTGATCAATAAGGAACCACCTTTCAAGTCAAGCATAGCCAACAGTTCACTATTTGCAGGCATTTGAAGAATTAGGCACTTTGCTTTAGATGTAAGAAATTGAATAACGCCCATAGGAGTTATTAACTGCTAAATTAGAAATATGTTAATGTGTATGAATGCATGACCTCTTGAATTTAATCTGTACATTGTGATATTTCATATTTATTCTTGTACTAGATTTATATAGAATATATAATAATTTAAGTACACATTTTATATATATGATAGTCATTTTATATTTATGATTCATTTCTAAATTAGCCTCAGAACTATGCATATTGGGGTGTAAGCAGTTGATTATATTGAATACTACCAGTATTTAATTACATTCTTTTACATTTAACTCATCTGGTGTCTACTTTGCCTTTCACCCCTCCAGTCAAGTACTTTGTTTATCTAACTAAAGCTCTTTCTTACAAATATTATGAAAGAGAATGAATAGGTCTCTAATAATTCACATGCATTTTTTTCAGAGCTTTGAACTCTGAAAATAACATTTTAGATTCTCTCAACATTGAAATAGTCTGTTTATAGATGGCCAAAGAAAGAGCTGAATAGATTACAATTATGAACACCCATGAATTCCTAACATTTATTTTGGCTATGCTGTCATTTTAGGTGAGATGCTGCAATAGTTATGCACTTTAAGCAGAATATTTTCAACATTGAATTCTAGTTTCCCTGTAGCAAATCTTGCCAACAGAACTGCTTAAAATCTGTCATACTGTGAAGCATTGTCCATCATAACTTTATTTTCAGTGCACACCAAGCTTAACCAGCTTGCCCCTGATGCATCTTAACAATGTGAATCAAACTTCATTATTCTTTATGAAAGATTCAGAAAGTACGTAAATGATGGGAATTACTTCTCTGAAAACAGCTTTCATAATAAATCATTGAAACTTAGCTTCATAAGTTACATACCTTTTGGAGAATTCTATGATACTGTCAAGATTTATAACCTTCAAGATGTTGAGATAAGTGGATTACATGAGGAGTCAATTATCAGTATTCCTGAGTTGGTATTCAACCATGGTTAAGAACATTATCTGGTGCTATTCAGTTAATCTGAGTTCTCTTTTACAAATCTGAAGAAAGTGAGAGCTTATATCTTCTCCATTCCATGCAGCAATGCTCACACAGAATG
>NC_068983.1:94585058-94587692 GCF_001194135.2 Octopus bimaculoides
ACAGCTGGATGCCCTTCCTAACGCCAACCACTCAGAGAGTGTAGTGGGTGCTTTTACGTGTCACCCGCACGAAAACAGCCATGCTTGAAATGGTGTCTTTTATGTGCCACCCGCACAAGCCAGTCCAGGGGCACTGGCAACGATCTCACTCGAAAATCCTATGGGAGCCAGTCAGGCGGTACTGGCAACGGCCACGCTCAAAATGGTGCATCTTATGTGCATATATATATATATATACACACACACATATGTGTGTGTATATATATTATACTCTCTGACACACACACATATATACTCTTTTACTTTTTTCAGTCATGTGACTGTGGCCATGCAGGAGCACCGCCTTTAGTCAAGCAAATCAACCCCAGGACTTGTTCGTTGTAAGCCTAGTACTTATTCTATTGGTCTCTTTTTGCCAAACCACTAATTTACAGGGACGTAAACACACCACCATCAGTTGTCAAGCGATATTGGGAGGGACAAACACAGACACACAAACATATACACACATACATATATATATATACATATATACGACGGGCTTCTTTCAGTTTCCATCTACCAAATCCACTCACAAGGCTTTGGTTGGCCCGAGGCTATAGTAGAAGACACTTATATATTGAGTCATCCCATAAATGATGCGGCTTTTTCAATTGCATGAACTGACATGCTTAGTAGAGCAGCTACCACACTGCGATCTATTGAGTCTCTTCTCATGAACGTATTCGTACTGAAAATCGAGATCGAGCGAGCTTTTGCCCTTTTGCTCTTATACACAGCAACAAATTCCTTTCTTCTGCCAAACTTCTCTCTCAACTTAGAGGGGGATCGGATAAACAACCTCCATCAACTTGCTATAAAAGCAGGTAGTAATTTTACCTTGTACTTATTCTTAGTGCAAGTTTTGAAGAGTGCAGTTCGACTTTAACGGTTATGTTTTCCAAACTATAATGGAAGTGACAAGGGAGCATATTTGGCATATTTTGCTTTATGAGTTCAATAAAAGAAACAACACAATGGAAAGTGCGTGGAATATTAATGCAGTACATGGGGATTGGACAATAAGCGTAAACCAGTGTCAATGGAGGTTCCAGAAATTTCAAGCCAGAGACTACAGCCTAGAAGACAAGCCTCATCCTGGAAGATCTGTGGAGCTCAATGAGGATGTCCTGCAAACCCTGATGGAACAAAATCCCATTGTAACTGTTGAGGAACTAGCAGAGAACCTCGGATTTGGTCATTCAACCATCAGCAAATTGTGTCAGTGGGTTCTTCCCAAACTTTCCAAGTCTAATTGCATGCAGAGACTGAATGTGTGCTCTTCTTTGCTGTCATACATAATATATATATACATATATCCCATAAATAATGCAGCTTTTTTTATACTTTTTATTTTTCAAAATTAAGATAAACAAAGTTCTCTTTTAATCTAAAATATACTCTCCTTCATTTTCTACAATGCTCTTCCATCTATCTGGTAGACTTGCAAGGCCCCTCTTCCAAAATTCACTTGTCCGTGATGAAAAACATTCCTCCAGTACTGTTCTGACCTTGTCTACAGAATTCATATTTTTTCTGTCCAAATGATTTTGAAGACTACGGAATAAATGATAATCAAATGGCAAATATGATGGGTGGGATATCGTTTCCCATTCACACTGCTCCAGTCTTTGGAATGTCATTCTCGATGTATGTGGCCAAGCACTATCCTGATGGAAAAATGCCCTTCATCTTGAAACCAAAGATGGTCATTTTACTTCTAGCACTGACTTGAGCCACTCAAACTGCTTGCAGTAGATCTCCTTTGTTGTCATTTCGTTTGGGCTTAAAAGTTCAAAGTGGACTAAACCTTTCATATTCTACCAAACAGAAAACAACACCTTATGTGGGTGAAGACCTTCTTTAGCCTGGGGTACCTGATTTCTCCTTTTCCTACCCACTCTAGGGGCACTTGACACTTTTATAGAGAACCCATTTCTCATCACCAGTCACTATTCGGTCCAAAGAAGGTTCATTCGTGAGATGTGACAGCAAAGAAGAGCACACATTCACTCTCTGCGCAGGATTAGACTTGGAAAGTTTGTGAGGAACCCATTGACCCAATTTGCTGACTTTTCCAATGGCACACAGGTGTCGATGAATAGCTGAATGACCAAATCCAAGCTTCTCTGCTAGTTCCCCAACAGTTACGATAAGATTTTGTTCCATCAGGGTTTGCAAGACGTCCTCATTGAGCTCCACAGATCTTTGAGGACAAGGCTCATCTTCTAGGCTGTAGTTTCCAGCTCGAAATTTCTGGAGCCACCATTGACACTGGCTTATGCTTATTGTCTGATCCCCATATACTGCATTAATATTCCTCACACTTTCCTTTGCATTGTTACCTTTATTGAACTCATAAAGCAAAATATGTCGAATATGCTCCTTTGTCACTTCCATTATAGCTTTGAAAACATAACTGTTAAAATCGAACTGCACTCTTTAAAACTTGTACTAAGAATAAGTACAAGGTAAAATTACTACTTGCTTTTATAGCAAGTTGATGGAGGTTGTTTATCCAGTCCCCTCCAACTTTTAGTTCAAGTAATTGAAAAAACTGCATTATTTATGAGATGACCCAATATATAATGTGTA
>NC_068983.1:94588319-94591324 GCF_001194135.2 Octopus bimaculoides
AGTCCGCGGACCACAGTTTGAAAACCCCTGACCTAGGGGACTAAGTCAGTAGCGGGGATGGATGCTCTGAAAGTGTAGCTGCTAGAATAAGAATAACCTGGGCAAAGTTCAGAGAGCTCCTACCTCTGCTGGTGACAAAGGGCCTCTCACTCAGAGTAAAAGGTAGACTGTATGACGCATGTGTACAAACAGCCATGCTACATGGCAGTGAAACATGGGCCATGACTGCTGAGGACATGCATAAGCTTGCATGGAATGAAGCCAGTATGCTCCGCTGGATGTGTAATGTCAGTGTGCATACACAACAGTGTAAGTACCCTGAGAGCAAAGTTGGATTTAAGAAGCATCAGATATGGTGTGCAAGAGAGATGACTGCACTGATGTGGTCATGTGTTGCAAATGAATGAGGACAGCTGTGTGAAAAAGTGTCACACCCTAGCATTTGAGGGAACCTGTGGAAGAGGTAGACCCAGGAAAACCTGGGATGAGGTGGTGAAGCACAACCTTTAAACATTGGGCCTTACCAAGGCAATGACTAGTGACCGAGAACTTTGGAGATATGCTGTGCTTGAGAATACCCGACAAGCCAAGTGAGACCATAGCCCATGGCCTATGCCAGTGGGTGTAACCAGCCAACTTATGAATACCCCTCATTCATTGGATAATAAACTTTGCTTGCGAAGACCTATTGAGGCAAGTGAAATCAAAATCAAAATCGCTGATGTGGCCAATGACAGTACCACCTGATTGGCACTCGTACCAGTGGAACGTTAAAAGCACATCTGAGCGTGATCATTGCCAGGGCCACTGATTGGCTCCCAAGCTAGTGACACGTGAAAAGCACCATTTGAGTGTGATCGTTGCCAGCATTGCCTTACCAGCACATGTGCTGGTGGCACGTAAAAAACAAAATTTGAGTGTGGTTGTTGCCAGTGCTGCTGGACTGGCTCCCATGCAGGTAGGACATAAAAAACACCTTTTGAGTGTGGTCCTTACCTGACTGGCCCTCGTGCTGGTGGCACGTAAAAGCATCCATTACACTCTCTAAGTGGTTGGTGTTAGGAAGGGCATCCAGCTGAAGAAACTTTGCCAGATCAGATTGAGCCTGGTGCAGCCTCTGGCTCATCAGTCCTCAGTCAAACCGTCCAACCCATGCCAGCATGGAAAGCGGACGTTAAATGATGATGACGATGATGACACACACACACACACACATATATATATATATATATATATATATATATATATATATATATATATATATATATATATATATGCATATATATATATATACACACACGCACACACACACACATATATACTTATATACATATGTATAAACTGTGTACCACGCTTTATTGCACGTCAAATTTTTGTTGATATTTTGAATATTACACATTGTACAAACATGAAACTCAGTCCACTGAAAGATTCTAGGTAGGTACGTAGACAGTAAATATTTCAATCATATTGATAAACTACATACAAAGCTATGTTGAGTTATGGATTTTGAAGTACTTTCAACTGAGGGATGCTTTATTGCAGGTGTACGGAAATGCCCCTGAAATGACATCTGACAGCTACAGAGAAGATGTGGATCATTGCAGGTCTTGCAGAAGGCTTATCTGTGGGAGAATTAGCCCAAGAGCTTGGTCTTGATACAAGAACATTGAAAGCAAATGTAGAAAACCCCATCACCAAACCAAGGCAAGATAAAAGTATGAGAAGAATTGTATCCCAGCATGACATCTGAAAAATAGGTAGACAAGTAAGAAAAGACCTTGGTAGCACAAGTGCTGTCATATTTGAAAGTGCTAGGGTTACTCCTTTGTCCAGAAGCACCCAGTGTAGGATCCTTAAAGAGACAGCCAGAAGTGTTATCTGCATCGCTAGACCCATCCTAAGCTAGAACCACAAAAGGAAGTGTATTGATTGGGCACGGAAGTACATGAAGATCAATTTCCAAGATGTCATAGGAAATGAACTTGCTGGACCTTTCTGAGTGCCAGAAGGTATCAAACTCACCAGCAGCTCCTACACTGCATTTCTGGAGGAGCATTTTGCAGCATGGTTAGATGATCTGCCATTCTCACATTTATGGCGATTGATTTTTATGCATGACAATGCTCCTTCGCATTCAGCCAAGGCTACAATTTTGTACCTCACAACTTTGGGAATCACGGGTCAATCACTCATGACTTGGCCTCCCTGTTCTCCTGACCTAAACACTATCAAACAGTTCTGGTTGATCTTAAAGAAGAAAGTGTATGAAGGAGGTATCCACTTTTCATCGAAGGATGCTTTGTGGGAAAAGATCAAAACAGTTACCGGTGCCATAACATCTTCTCAGATTAGTCAGCTAACAGCTTCTGTGGACAAAAGACTGTTTGATGTCATTTTTAAACAAGAAAGTTCTGTAGACAAATAAAGTACAGCACCAACAATTTAGTTGTGTCTGTTTCATATCTTTTGCTGTTATTCTTCAGTAGTGTTTTTCATTATTACAATGAAATGGTAATATAATGATTATACTTTGTTTCATTACCTCAAATTGACATTTTCATACACCTGCAATAAAGCATGACACAGTTGAAAGCACCTCAAAATCCATAACTCAACATAACTTTGTATGTAACTTATCAATCCAATCGAAATGTTCACTGCATACGTACCTACCTAGGGTCTTTCAGTGGACCAAATTTCACATTTGTACAATGTTTAACATTCAAAATATCAACAAAAATTTGACCTGCAATAAAGCGTGATACACAGTTTATATACATATATATATATATATATGTATATTGTAACTTGTTACAATATTTTACGAGACATCTTATGATGTGGTTTATTTATCCAGGATACCCTATTGAAATGTGCATAGGTTTGGTTTATTGTGGTTGTTTCTGTTATTATAATTGTTGCTGCAATAAAGTTTTCTTCAATGCATTGATTTTGAGCTCTATCCTTTAAGGGACATGTATACATATATATATATATATATA
>NC_068983.1:94592762-94593455 GCF_001194135.2 Octopus bimaculoides
GTCTAATCATTAAAACATTGGGTAATCTTTGGATATGAGAACACACGACTGTCACTTACAAACCACTTATAAACCACCGCGTGTGTTTATTTACATTTTTAAAGATGATCGTCGGTTTCCGTAAAAATTTCTTATTTTTTTAATATGGGGTTGGGTGGAAAGGGGATCTTTTGAAGTCGGCGTGAAAGCGAAAGAGACAGAGAGAGCGCGATTGTATGAGTGAAGTTCTTTTGAAGTTGGCGTGAAGTGGAAGAATTGATTTGTGTGTGTGTGTGTGTGTTTGATGGGGTGTGCGAGACAGAATGTGTGGTGTGTATGTGAATTGCTTTTGCGTGTGAAGAGACAGATGGTGTGTGTGTGTGTGAGAGAGAGATAACTGAAATTTTTTATTCACTTTTTGTAGTGAGAGAAAGAAGTTATGTATATATGTATGTATGAATGGTTTCAGTGACACACACACACACACGCACGCAGGTTGTTATGTATGTATGTATGTGTGTATGTATATATACATAGATGTATGTATCTATGTAGGGCCCGAGAGAGAGTTAACTGAAATTTTTTAATTCACTTTTTGTAGTTAGTGAATGTGTGAGTGACTGACAGAGAAAAGGAGAGAGAGGTTATGTATGTATGTATGTATATATACACACACATATATATACATATGCGTGTGTGTGTGTGTGTGTGTGT
>NC_068983.1:94593952-94596342 GCF_001194135.2 Octopus bimaculoides
AATAATAAGGGTGACAAATTGAATATCAATTTGATTAATATTAATTTAAAACCAGTGGCCTAGCAAATTGAGAAATCTGAAGATTTAGAAAAGATTTATATTACAAACATATAAGAGTGATGACCACTTAGTGGTCATCCCTCTTATATATATATATATATATATATATATATACACACACATATATATACATATGCGTGTGTGTGTGTGTGTGTGTGTATACAATGGGCATCCTTCAACTTTTGTTAACCAAATTCACTCACAAAGCTTTGGTAGGCCTGGGGCTATAGTAGAAGACACTTGCTGAAAGTGTTACACAATGGGACTGAACCAGGAACTATGTAGTTAATAAGCAAACTTCTTACCACACAGTCACACCACATATATACATATATATATCTATGTATTATTTTGAGTTGACTGTAATGTCAGGTTTGCCTGTGGAGCTATTTCAACTGGTTGAGCAAAGCATTAATGTGAAGCTTGAAGTCTGTTCTCCTTTTTGGTAGTATAAATATAACTACTTTCATATCACACCCTACCATCTTGACAAAGAGAAAGACTTTTTGAATAAAGTAGTTCTAGATACACTGAGTAGCATTCGGAATGTCTTTGATCATAAATCTGATGGATCAGGAAAAAACTGGTGATTATAACTGATAGCAGTTCAAATTGAGCCATCAAATGTAGCTCACTCAATCCAAATCTAAATTTAAACTGTGTCAGAATACTTCAAAGAACTGCTATCTTTGAATTGAAGAGAAACTTGGTGAATGCTTTTGAAGATTTATCAAATCATTAAAATATATTAATAGAAATAAACAAAGGATCCTGTACTTCAGTCATGGGCAAATTGCAATCCTCAGGACTTTCTGAAAGGTATGCATAATGAAGAATTACCTTGACCTTTTTTTTAATAGTGTGGTTTTCCTGATGATGATCTGTATTTCATATGGCCCACATCTCTATAAAGGTTGCCCATGCCTGCTCTACTTGGTTGCTCAGTTTGCTAGAAGTAGCAACCAAATCTTCTTCAAATCCCACTTTACCATCTTTTAAAAAGCTATTTAGAAGTACTTATTTAATAATTTAGTTCTAAATACTCTTGAAAATGATGGAATAGTCAAGGCTGGAATATCTTTGATTATGACTTTGTTTAATCACAACTAGATCATAGCTAAACAACAACAACAACAACAAAATCATTAATCTATTTTTCTTTAATTTCAAATATTATGGACCCAAATGGAATTATCTTTGTAAGTTGTCTCCCTACCATAACATTTGAAGGTTACTCTGATGAATTATATTTTCTGTCTATCTATGTTAGTTAGAATTATCTCTTTAAAGCTAATCTTTTTAGACTGATTTTGTTTTTGTTCAAATCTGTAATGTGAACTAGCTTTACTACAGCTGGCTCAGTCTTGTAAACAACTGAATAATTGGAAACTTGTCAGTGGCCATAGTATCTGATTTCTCTCGTATCATATTTATAACTGATGGCATAGTACGATGCCACATGAAGTGATAACAGATGAAGAAAATGATTTCCTTCTTAAATAACATTTCAAACACTTCATCACTGTTGTTTTAATAATATTCAGCTGATGTGAAAAGCAAATTATACTTCATTGGGGTCAACAATAATATGTCATGTTCTTGTTTCTGTTTTAATTATTGTGCATATCATAGTGGGGGAAAAACTGTGATATAAATTTCTCTGCAAACTTCCACCTATTATATAATCACCCCCAAGGGACATAAGACATTTTAAATATTCACATTTCAAATATGAACTTAAATAATTATTTCCACTTCATAGCTATAGAATCTGATCCAAATTTATGACTTTTAAAATTGTCCAAATAAATTTGTAAGAGTTTAGTATTTCAAAGAAACAATACTGACACCGTACACTCACTATGAGTAAAATATTTTAAATAGACTAGACTTAACGAACTGTATATCTTATTAAATATAATTAAAACAAATAGAATTACAAAGAAATATCTATTGACTAAAAGGCTACATCAGTGGTTTCCAACCTTTTTCTTTTTATCTATGGATGCCTTTGATTACAATTTTATTCTGGTGGAGCCCCATAGCAAGTCGATGTTTGACCCTTTAGCGTTCAGATTATTTTGTCAAATGCAAAGCTTATTTATTCATATTCATCATCATCATCATCATCGTTTAACGTCCGCTTTCCATGCTAGCATGGGTTGGACGATTTGACTGAGGACTGGTGAAACCGGATGGCAACACCAGGCTCCAGTCTGATTTGGCAGAGTTTCTACAGCTGGATGCCCTTCCTAACGCCAACCACTCAGAGAGTGTAGTGGGTGCTTTTACGTGTCACCCGCACGAAAACGGCCACGCTCGAAATGGTG
>NC_068983.1:94597535-94606335 GCF_001194135.2 Octopus bimaculoides
ATAGGGGGCTGAGGACGGAACCTTGGTGGACCCCTACCTCTACCCGGAATTCATTGCTGTACTCATTTCCAACCCTCACCTTACTGGCAGCATCTCTGTACATGGCTCGCACAGCTCTCACTAACCATTCTTCTATCCCAAGTTTCCTCATTGACCACCAGATAAGGGATCGGGGGACCCTGTCAAAGGCTTTCTCCATGTCAACGAAAGCCAGGTACAGAGGTTTATCCTTAGCTAGGTATTTCTCCTGCAACTGTCTCACTAGAAATAAGGCATCAGTAGTGCTTTTACCTGGCACGAACCCAAACTGCATCTCATCTAAATTGATTCGCTCCCTAATTAGTTGGGCTATGACCCTCTCTATTGTTTGTAATTAATCTTGCATTATCTTGTAGCTTCCAAATTTTGAGTAGGTGATTGTTTATATTTAGAATGACATTCTAGGCTATGGTGCAAGAGGCCAGATCTGGCCAGTTTGAACATAAAACAAGTAGAATATTTGGGCCGGATATTGCTGTTTTAAATGCTAAAGGATTAAAATCTAGTTTTATCGACACTTCTTTCAAAATTTCTATTTTGTTTTTCACACAATAAATAACTTGTGCAGGTTGAACTATATAGAACGTTTGAGAAAGAAATTTAGCTGTTTCTTGCAATAATTACATCTGAAGCAAAATTTCTTTATGGACCTTTAATACTATACTGTGGATCCCCACTTTATTATTTTGCTTGCATAGACTCCCAAAAATCTTATATGGACCCCAGTTGAGAACCTCTGGGCTAGATTAAAGCTAACCGATGCCTTAAACACAACCCAACAATGGCACCCTCTCCACACTTCCATAGACTAATTGACAAGGCATAAAGACATATTGAATTTAATACAACAAACTAAAAAAAGTGTTTTCTTTCATGCTAGTCCCTAACAAAATGTTTTAAATATAACATGTTTTAAAATTATATTTACTCAGCACTACAAAGCTATAAGAAGTATAAGCAAAAAATTTACTCACAACTAGGGCAACAGGAAAAATGCAAATTTTCAACATTTTTTCCTGATTTGTTTTTAATTTAAAAAAAAACTAATAAATAAACAAATTTACACCATAGTAAATCCAGCACTAGAAGGGAGAGCAAAAAAACTCTGTGGCATCTCCCCTCTCTTATTGCTCTAAGTATGTGCTTATATAGTTTAACTCCTTTGACATTAACCTGCTTGAGAATGCCCTTAGTTCAATAATGCAACTTTCCTACTTTAGTAAAGACCCCCTTCGGTCATGGACGACCATGGGATTGCACCTAGAAAGTTCCACTCAGAAGCACAAGTCTGGGCAAGGTTGTTTGTGGAAGACCAGCAGTCGCCCATGTATACCATCCTCCCCTCTCCACACCTTTGATGTTATCCAAGGGAAAAGCAAAGGCTTGATACAGCTTGACACAAGCGACATCACAACTCATTTCTACAGCTGAGTGAACTGGAGCAACTTGAAATGAAGTGTCTTTCTCAAGAACACAACACAGCCTGATCCAAGAATCGAACTCATTACCTCATGATTATGAGCTTGATGCCCTAAGTACGAAGCCACCAGTCTAAATTAAAACCATTTGTGAAAATTTTTGCAATAATTTCTATTCCAAAATAGATTAATAACAAGGTTATCATACTAAATTCTTAATTTTTTCTTGTTTTTTTAAAATTATTTGAAACAAAAACAGTGTATTTTAACAGAAATATGGTAACAAAAGGATTCATAGCTAATAGGGGCTCAAGTGACCAACTGACTGACACAGAAAACAAAAAGTCAGAAATGATTTTCCATTGTTCTTGTTCCTTAACCTTTGCCTCTCCTGTGTATCAGGAGATATTTCCCTGGAGTCCATGCATTCATATTTGACACATTAACTTAAAGTATGAAAATAAAACAGGATATTTAGGATAAACTTATGAAAATGCTTTGGACAAAGACTTAAGAGAACCAAGGCAGTATAAGAATTACAACCCTTTAGCATTTAAACTGGCCATGTCCAGCCCACATATTCTACCTGTTCTCTGTCCAAATTAGCCAGATCTGGTCTCTCACACCTGCTTTACAATGTCTTTCTGAAAATATACAATCACATCATGAAAATCTTGAAGCTATGAGATAATGCATGATTAACTGAAAACAATGTGAATAAATATTTCATTTGAGAGAATAATGTGAATTCTAAAGAATTAAGACGAACAACAAATAATTGTAAGGAATGATGTTGAAATTAAATATAATTTTCTAAGGCTTTCATAGAGTTTATAATTACTCTTTACTCTTTTACTCTTTTACTTGTTTCAGTCATTTGACTGTGGCCATGCTGGAGCACCACCTTTAGTCGAGCAAATCGACCCCAGGACTTATTCTTTGTAAGCCTATTACTTATTCTACCAGCCGCTCTTTTGCCAAACCGCTAAGTTACGGGGATGTAAACACGCCAGCATTGGTTGTCAAGCGATGTTGGGGGGGACAAACACAGACACACAAACACACACACATATATATATATACATATATACGACGGGCTTCTTTCAGTTTCCATCTACCAAATCCACTCACAAGGCTTTGGTCAGCCCAAGACTATAGTAGAAGACACTTGCCAAAGGTGCCACGCAGTGGGACTGAACCCTGAACCATGTGGTTCGTAAGCAAGCTACTTACCACATAGTCTAATAATATATTCAGATGTCCTCTGAGATTGGTGATGTTGATGCATGATTAGTAAAAGGCTACTTTTTAACCCTTTAGCATTTAAACTGGCCATCTGAATATATTATTTAAAAAATGTCCTCAATTTCAAAATCTATGGAAGTTTTTGAAAATTATATTTAAATTTCAACATCATTTCTTGCAGTTATTTATTGTTAGCCTTAATCCTTTAGCATTCAGAATATTGCTAAATGTAATATTTATTCACATTGTTTTCAATTAATCATGCATTATCTCATAGCTTCAGATTTTCTGCCTGTTTATTGTTCAGATCAGCCATATCTGACCTCTCACACCTAAGCTACAGTGTCACTCTAAAAATAAACAATTACATCACCAAAATCTGAAAGTTATGAAAATAACATATGATTAATTCAAAACAGTGTGTAATAAATAAGGATTACATTTGACAGAATAATCTGAATGCTAAAAGATTAATCCTACCTATGCTCAAATGATTGAGCAAATATGATTAATCCTTAAGGTTTCAGATTACTCTGACAATGTAACACATATTTTATTCTTTTATTCTTTCTTTTACTTGTTTCAGCACTAGACGGTGGCCATGCTGGGGCACCAATTTGAAATCTTTTTAGTCAAATGAATAAATCCTAGTACTTATTTTTTTTTTAAGCCAGACACTTATTCTATCAGTTTATTTTGCTAAACCACCAAGTTATGGGGACATAAACACACCAACACTGGTTGTCAAGCAGTAGGGGATGGACAAATACAGACAGATGGGGACACACACACACACACAGATATACATACATACATACATATATGATGGGCTTCTTTCAGTTTCTGTCTACCAAATCCATGCACAAAGCTTTCATCAGCCCTAGGCTATAGTAGAAGACACTTGCTCAAGGTGCCACACAGTGAGACTGAACCCAGAACCATGAGATTGAGAAGCAAGCTTCTTACCACACAGCCATGCCTGGAATTGATTATGCATTATCACATAGCTTTGGAATTTCAATGGCATGACTTTATTTTTAGAATGACATTACAGGGTTGGTGTGAGAGACAGGGTCTGGCTGATTTGAACATAAAACAAGTAGAATATTTGAGGTTGGTATTGGCCAGCTTAAATGCTAAAAGGTTAAAGGGGTTCTAATAAAGATCATCTCACAATTTTTCTCTTGTGTCCCTTGTGGTATATATTTTTTATTAATATATTTAAAGCTGTCACAAAGGTGTCACATAGTGGGACTGTACCTGGAACCATGTGGTTGGAAAACAAGCTTCTTAACACACAGCCTTACCTGCACCTATAAGATGTGATTTGAGAAAAAGTTTAGCTGCTATTTCTAGTATCATACAGGCTCTCTTGTGAGCTTGACTTTCATGATGATGTGAAATGAAATGATGGTAACAAGTAGAGATTCATATTTACACTAGAAATATGCAGCACTTTAAATTCTTTATTAAACCTATTGATCCAGAGAAGAGCACGATTATCACCAATTCTCATCACTTCTCAGATTTCATGTCTAGTCAATGAAAAGAAAGCAATGTTTACTGCGTAAATTGTCTTCAAAAGCTTAGTGTACTGAATGTTCCATTTGAATGTTAAGAAGGAGGCTTGTTTACTAGCTCTGACATCGACATTCAATTCAAATATCTTGACTTCACTACATTTATTACATTCTATTGAGACAATAAGTTAGGTAAATATCAATTTAAACGAGAGAGAAATGATGTTTGCCTAAATATTGTGTCTGTGACCTTTAGAATATACAGCTTCTAATAAACAGATCAGAAAGCCTCCAGTGAGTGAAGTTAAGTTTCACTAAGAATTCACTATAAGTTAAAAAAGATTAATACACACATTTGGTCAACTTGTTTTCAAATTATTATTATTATTATTTTTTTTTTTAATTCTTCTCTCTTCAAATTTTCTTCCATTTCTCGCCAAGTGTTTTCCGTACACCTAGGGTAGAGAAGCTCATTGCATGCATTCCCAGTTTACACACAAATTCACAGGTAAAATATGTATTTAAAAAAAATTAATAAATAAATAAATTCATGAATGGATGTTGTTTTCACAGCGATAATGCTCTTCTCAGTACATGAGTCGTTCCAGTTAACACGATTTTTTGCACTTCCTGTAGGGATGGTAAGCCTGGTATCATTTTCAAATAGGTTTCGGTACCCTTTTTTTATCATTCCTAGAGATCCTACAATCACTGGTACGGTAGTCGCCTTGAGGTGCCACATTTTTTCAATTTCTATTAGCAAGTCTTTATATTTGCTGATCTTGTCAAATTTTTTCGCCGCTATATTATGATCGCAAGGAATACTTATGTCAATTAATAAACACATCTTTTTTGTCTGATCTTTTATAATAATATCCGGTTTATTAGCTTTTATAGTTTTGTCGGTATGTACGGGGAAATCCCAGAGAATTGACACATTTTCTCCCACAGTTACAGCTTCAGGATGGTGTTTATACCATTTGTCAATGGTTTTGATTTTATAATGCCGACATATTGTCCAGTATAAATACTGGCCAGCCCTGTCATGTCTTGCTTTATATTCTACAGGTGCTAATACATACATACATACATACATACATACATACATATCTATACAAATACACACACACATACACACATATACATTTATGCATTTCTTTTGCAAGATTCTTGATGTGAAATCATGTGTTGAAACAGATATCATTATACTTGGGGATGGTCATATTTTAAACAAGAGGAGATGTGTTGCATAAAGAGTTGCTGAAAAGGTCACAGGATACGTGATGAAAGGACTTTGACAAAGAAACAAAAATAATAATAATGCTGAAGTGAAGACCAAATATATAGTGCGTATGTTTAATTGGCAATATATGACCATCCCCAAATATAACAACATATATATATGTATGTATGTATGTGTGTATGTATGTATGTGTGTATGTATGTATATATCATCATCATCGTCGTCGTTTAACGTCCGCTTTTCATGCTAGCATGGGCTGGACGATTTGACTGAGGACTGGTGAACCAGATGGCTGTACCAGGCTTCAATCTGATCTGGCAGAGTTTCTACAGCTGGATGCCCTTCCTAACGCCAACCACTCCGAGAGTGTAGTGGGTGCTTTTACATGCCACCAGCACGAGGGCCAGTCTGGCGGTACTGGCAACAGCCACACTCAAAATGGTGTTTTTTACATGCCACTTGCACATGAGTCAGTCCAGCGGCACTGGCAACAACCTCGCTCAAATGTTTTGTTCCCGTGCCACCAGCACAAGTACCAGTAAGGCAATGCTGGTAACGGTCACGCTTGAATGGTGCTTTTTACATGCCGCTGGCACGGAAGCCAGACAGCTGCTCTGGCAATGATCATGCTTGGATGGTGCTGTTAGCGCTCCACTGGCATGGGTGCCAGTCATCGAATTTGGTTCAGTTTTGATTTCGATTTCACTTGCCCCAACAGGTCTTCGCAAGCAGAGTTTAGTGTCCAATGAAGGAAGGTTGGCTTGGGTGCCAGTCACCAAATTTTGTTCGATTTCGATTTCACTTACCTCAACAGGTCTTCGCAAGCAGAGTTTTGTGTCCAAAGAAGGAAAGGTATGCATAAGTGGGCTGGCTACACCCCTGATAAAGGCCACGGGTTATGGTCTCATTTGTCTTGCCTGGTTTTCTCACGCACAGCATATTTCCAAAGGTCTCAGTCACTAGTCATTGCCTCAGTGAGGTCTAATGTTCAAAGGTCATGCTTCACCACCTCATCTCAGGTCTTCCTGTGTCTACCTCTTCCACAGGTTCCCTCAGCCGCTAGGGTGTGGCACTTTTTCACACAGCTATCCTCATCCATTCTCACCACGTAACCATACCGCCACATCTGATTCTTCTTAGGTCCAACTTTTCTCTCAAGGCACTTACACTCTGTCGAGTATGCACACTGAAATTACACATCCATCAGGGCATACTGGCTTCATTCCTTGCGAGCTTACGCATGTCCTCAGCAATCATAGCCCATGTTTCACTGCCATGTAGCATGGCTGTTCGTACACATGCATCATACAGTCTGCCTTTTACTCTGAGTGAGATGCCCTTTGTCACCAGCAGAGGTAAGAGCTCTCTGAACTTTGCCCAGGCTATTCTTATTCTAGCAGCTACACTTTCAGTGCACCCTCCCCCGCTACTGACTTTGTCACCTAGGTAACGGAAGCTATCAACTACGTCTAGTTTTTCTCCCTGAAATGTGGCAGAAGTTGTTCTCTTGCACATTTTCAGTGTTTATTGCTCCTGAGCATCTGCCACAAACAAAAACTATCTTCCTAGTTAGACTTCCTTTGATATTGTTGCACCTCTTATTTGTCTATAGCTTACACTGGGTACATCTTATAGAGTTTCTACCTACTCCTTTTCTGCAGATCGAGCAGGGCCATCTAGCTGAAGGGGTTTGTGTTTTGTCTACCTTCCTACTTATTAGGACTTTGGTTTTAGCTAGGTTGACTCTAAGGCCCTTTGATCCTAATTCTTACTTCCACACCTGAAACTTCTCTAGTTCTGGTAGTGACTCAGCAATTAGAGCAAGGTCATCAGCATAGAGGAGCTCCCAGAGGCATCCTGTCTTGAATTCCTGTGTTAGTGCCTGGAGGACTACAATAAATAGGAGGGGGCTGAAGACTGAACCTTGATGGACCTCTACCTCTACCCAGAATTCTTCACTGTACTCGTTGCCAACCCTCACCTAACTGATAACATCCCTGTACATGGCTTGTACAGATCTCACTAACCATTCACCTATCCCTAGTTTCCTCATTGACCACCAGATAAGGGATTGGGGGACCCTGTCAAAGGCTTTCTCCGTGTCAATGAAAGTCAGGTGTAGAGGTTTATCTTTCGTTAGGTATTTTTCCTGCATTACCAGAAATATAGCATCAGTGGTGTTTTTCCCTGGCATGAACCCAAACTGCATCTCATCTAAACTGACTCTCTCCCTAATTAGTTGGGCTATGACCCTCTCTGTGACCTACATTACCTGATCCAACAACTTGATACCTCTGTAATTATTCGTATCTAAAGCATCACCTTTACCTTTGTAGCTGTACTATGGTGCTGCTACACCAGTCATTGGGTATGACTCCTTCATGTATCACCTGGTTAACTATACGGGTGACTAGGCTATAGTCGACATTGCCTGATATTTTGAGCCTCTCTGCAATGATTCCTGATGGGCCGGGAGCTTTCTGTGTCCTCATACTCTTGATTGCTTTATCTATCAAGGTACTGTCAATTCGGATAGCTGGTTCCTCTGTTGGGTCGACATTCGGCAGACTCTCTTTCTCCCATTCATTCTCTTTATTGAGCAACCTTTCATAGTGGTGTCTCTAAACCTCTTTCTTTGCAGCTTCATTAAATGCAAGTGAGCTGTCATCCATGCGGACACATTTCTCTCCTATGACATCACGATTCTTTCTCACGCACTGTCTTGCAACAAGAAAGACTTCAAGTCTTTGGTCTTCACAATGCAGAACATTGGCAAATTTTTTCTTATCTGCTTCCCCTCTGGCTAAATAGACCTGTCACCTAGCTTCCCTTCTGGCAGTCTGATACAATTCCCTGCTGCCTCCATTCTTCCAGTCCTTCCAAGCCTGTTTCTTTCTGTCTAATAGTCCTGTCAACCACATTACCTTGGGTCCGAGAGTGGACATAGCACCATCCACAGATCTGGTCAGTGGCTCTGAGCAGGTTGTCCCATAGAAACCTCATATATAAAACCAGCCAATCTATTACAGTCTGTTAAAGTCTGTCATACCTGCCATGATGAAATACCACAAAGTATAGAAAATACGTATTCGCCTTTATATATTTAATCCTTTATATTGAACACTCAATATCTCATCTATTCAATAAGACATATTCCATATATTCAATAAGACATTCAATACTTTATTTCATTGTACCATCCATTTTTATATTATATATTGTATATTCCATATTCCATATCCCACATTAATTTTACAAGAATATAAATAAAACATAAAAAACAGACAGAGTTGGAACTCTTTTAAACAAAATAATATATTCCTCTATACACAATC
>NC_068983.1:94606345-94609187 GCF_001194135.2 Octopus bimaculoides
TATTCAATAAGACATATTCCATATATTCAATAAGACATTCAATACTTTATTTCATTGTACCATCCATTTTTATATTATATATTGTATATTCCATATTCCATATCCCACATTAATTTTACAAGAATATAAATAAAACATAAAAAACAGACAGAGTTGGAACTCTTTTAAACAAAATAATATATTCCTCTATACACAATCATACAAAACCCCTTTTTTTGTATTTATTTTTACTGACATATATATATATATATATATATATATACACACACACACACACACACACACACACACACACACACACACACACATAATGAAGACAAGCAAGCTGAAACTTCGAAGTCACCGACAACCTTTTCTTTGTAAAAGTTAATAAATATGTACTCCACTAAAAAGTATTGAGTAATCCTATTGTATAATGTTAAATTGTTTTTACATATAGCTTGAGATAAAAACAAAAATCAATACATGTGTGCGTGAGTGTGTGTGTTTGTGTGTATTGCATATGTTAGTGTATTCTATTTCTTGCTAATTTCAGTTATTGTAACTCTGCCCAGCTAGGGTACCACTCCTTAAGATTTTTAGCCTTTTATATAGTGTGTTATTTTGTCTGGTTTTCATTTTATCATCCTTATGATGATGAAAAGCAGAAGGGAGAAAACTCAAGTAGGCATGAATACTTAGTCTCTCTCTTTCTTTCTCTCTCTCTTACACACACACACACACACACATTCATATACATACATTTTGCTTTCAAAGACTATTTATCAGAGATCAGTTCCTCCCCATTTACTCTTTACATAGAAACTATAAAACCAAAGTGTCATTTTGAATAACATCAGACGTCTTAAGTTTGAATAACTACATGGAAATATTCCAATTTAATTATTTACTTGGCATTAAAACTAAATGTCTTTAATTTTGGACATGTTGATGTATGACCATAGCTAATATAAAGGTACATCATACCAGTGAAACACAACACACTTTTCTTCCACTGCCTGCAGTTGTAAACTTCACCATTCTATGGTATATTAACCAGAAGAATAGCAACAATAACCATGCCCTTTGTAGCTGCCACTACCAGACTTGTGATACTGGTGTGGTTGATATTCAGCTTGAACATTTCTAGGTCAGTGTTTAACCCTTTTGATACCAAATCACCTAAGAACATTCTTGGATGGAATTCTGGTTTAAGCATTCCATATAACCCCTCACAATCTTTTGCACATTTGTGATCTGTACACAGAAATTTGTATGATAATGGGGAAAAAAATTTGTGTGTGTGTGTGATTTAAGGGCAATTTCACTGTTGTTTTTAGCACATCTCATGACCACCTGATACCTTCTTTGTTTCTTTGTCACTCTAATATGTACTGATGTTTTTCAATATTTTTTCCCCCATAAACACAGTTAATGGAATGATAATGCACCCAAGAGTGCTCCATTGCTGGGATTTAAGCAAAAAATTCAGACTTTCTGTATTTTAAACTCTAATTTAAAATTAAAAAAGAGTGGAAATTTTAGTTATGAAGGATTATATGGGGTGCTTAAACCAGAATTCCACCCACTCTTGGTTTTCTTGTTTTAAAGTGATTTAAGTTAAAACCTTCCATCAAAATTTCATGTTAGTTTATGTTCCAAACATCAGCTTAAAAACGACAACATTTTTTTACTAAATTCTTTATTATTTTCAAATTTAATCAAAACAAAGGCAATGCATTTCAATAGAAATTTGGGATCAAAAGGACTAAAAGGAAAACATAAGTGAAGGAATACGAGAGGATATTTGTGGGGGGAAAAGACTGGAAAAGGTGTTTGTGCAAGGTATAGATATTGGACACAGTGTGGATGATAGAATAAGGAGCGACGAGTAAAGTGAGTGGATACAAGTGAGAAAAGTATGCAGTTAGCTATTTCAGAGGAACAGAAAGCACTTTAAACGTGTTGTGGTGTACATGTAGAATGTTGTTGGCTACATGAATAATAACTGAACTCATGAAGGAAACCCATGAATTTTCAACCTTAATGTTTATTGCCAGACATGATATTTGTCTTGGCTATTTACAATGAAAGTTGTTAATAATGCAATTGTTGACTGGGAGAAGAGAAAAGCTGTGCTGTGTCTGTAGAACTTATTTCTGGGACATTGTGTGAATGTTCAGATTACGTTTGGATGCATTTAGCTGATCAATGGACTCATCTGCCACTTTTGCTTACCTTGTCTGTGTGATATGCCATGTTGTTGGATAATGAGATATTTTCTTGTTTGGATTGTTCTGATGTGGCAGATGTAGAAGAAGATTATTGTGGTAGGGGTATCGACTCAATAAAAGCCTGCTTAAGTTGATCAACTCTGTCAGTTTCCAATTTCTCCAGTATGTCCAAGTCCATATATTTCAGTTTAACTTTTGCCACATGGTACAGACTGGAATAAATAGTATGCAAAGGAATTTAACTGCATTGTTGCACACACATGAGAACATGAGTCCAGGTATTTATGATGGAATACAAGACCACCAGACCATATTGTTTTGACCTCTCTTTAGTCATCCTCAGTGGTGGATACTTGCCTGCTAGACATGGCAGTAGTTCACTCCAGCTCGGAATATATGCATACATATATGTATGCATATACACACATAAACACATGCCCACGTACACATATACACAAATTCACACTAATATATACATACACCTACAAAAGCGCAAATGTGCACAGATGAATATGTAGACATATATATAGATATATATATGTACATATACACATACACACACATATATACACATACACATATATGCATATACACACATATATACACATATATATATATATATATATATA
>NC_068983.1:94611066-94626501 GCF_001194135.2 Octopus bimaculoides
CACGAACCCAAACTGCATCTCATTTAAATTGATTCGCTCCCTAATTAGTTGGGCTATGACCCTCTCTGTAACTTTCATAACCTGATCTAACAGCTTGATGCCTCTGTAATTATTTGTATCTAAAGCGTCACCTTTACCTTTGTAGCAGTTGACTATGATGCTGCTACACCAGTCATTGGGTATGACTCCTTCGTGTATCACCTGGTTCGTAATACGGGTGACTAGGCTATAGCCAACACTGCCAAATATTTTGAGCATCTCTGCAGTGATTCCTGATGGGCCGGGGGCTTTCCATATATATATATATATATATATACATACACATATATACATATATATATATATGCATACATATACAGATATATTATGTATATACATATATGAATCTAGATTGCAAGATCATATGTCAAATACAAGTTATTCAAACATAGTTCCTCAAGTTTATGTGTATTAGGGCACCATGTATACATCAAGTTATGTATGGTCTAGATTGTAATATATGAATGTATGATTAGCTGTGTGTAGGCATCTGGGTAATTGCTCAGTGAATTTATTTATAATGAACTCCTTTGTTAACATTATTGAGAGTGACTCCTCGGTGCATAATTGGCATTTGTGGAATATAGTGTTGAAGGGATCATGTGTCTAAGTATGGACCATGTAAGGTTGTATTTTGTCTTTGCTTCCTTAAGCCTCCAGATAAAATCGACCAGTGATGTTACATATTGTTTAAGGATATTTCGAAAGCTGGCGATGTGGTTGTGGTATTGGTTTTTGAAAAAATCGGCTGATGCCCCGATATGTATGTAGGGGCCTTCTCTAGTGTTTATAGTGCACTTGTATACTACATTCTTAGTTATACATTGGTTATCCAAAGGGCAACTGGATCTATCTCTACATGAGCATAACTTTTTGCTTTTGTTGGCTTGTGTACATTGGGCACTGGAGGGATTGGTTCTGTTCGGTATTTTGGTTGTCAATATTATCATTTTATTATCACTAGGTGTTCTCAGTTTATTATTTGAATTGTTGCTGCTGTTGTTTTTTGGATGGTTATCATGGATATTGTAATTGTGTGTGTGTGTGTGTGTGTGTGTCTGTGTTTGTCCCCCACCATTGCTTGACAACCGATGTTGGTGTGTTACATCCCCGTAACTTAGCAATTCAGCAAAATAGACCGATAGAATAAGTACTAGGCTTACAAAGAATAAGTCCTGGGGTCAATTTGTTTGACTAAAAAGGTGGTGCTCCAGCATGGCTGCACTCAAATGACTAAAAGAAATAAAAGAATATGATTTCCCTTTGTTGTATAACTCTGGAATTTTTTGTCTACCCAAATCAATTTTATTTATACTGAAGTTTTTAATTTTTTTTTTTTACCTGTAGGATTGTCTTGTGTCTAGCAACCAACTTCAATGTGTTATCCTTTGATTATATTCAACGATTTAAAAAGCCTGTAGAACTTGGGGAATGTGCTTATAGATACGTCACCCTTCGTGGTAAACAACAAGTTTTTCACCAAGATTGGTAAGTATTTTTCTTTTTTTCTTTATTCCTCCTTTGCGTACTCAGATTTGGAATGCTCTCACATCTTGGATGATACTGCTGCTAGACACACACACACACAAACACAGACACACACACACGTACACACACACACGTATGCACACACACACACGTATGCACACACACATACACGCAGGCATGTACACACACACACACACACACACACGTACTCACACACAAGCACATATGCACACACATATCCTAGACCACATCCAGTGATGGGTCATTCAACCAATTAGCATCAAGTCATGCACAATCAAACTCCAGCATCATCTACTAATGTTCTGTGAAGATACGTGGCTTAGTGGTTAGGGTATTCAGCTCACAATCATAAGGCCAATTCCCAGCAGCACATGTCCTTGAGCAAGACACTTTATTTCACGTTGCTCCAGTCCACTCAGCTGGCAAAAAATGATTTGTACCTGTAATTCAAAGGACCAGCCTTATCACATCCTGTGTCCCTCTGAATCTCCATGAGAACTATATTAAGTGTACGTGTGTCTATGCAGTGCTCAACCACTTGCACATTAATTTCACAAGCAAGCTGTTCTGCTGATCAGATCAACTGGAACACTTATCATAAGAGATGGAGTGCCAGTTACTGTCTCCTCTCTCTACTTTTCAGCTGCTGTAACAATAGCCTCTCTTTTCTCATCTCTTCTCTTCATTATTCATATTGTATCTAGTTCCCACCTTCAGGGCCCCACATGTTCTTCTTTTCTAGAACTCATCCTATAGAATTTTCTTCATGTACATGTTTTTCCTGCTTTTGTCAACTTTCAAAATGTTCAAGAGGAATGTTAAAGTAATTGATTTCATTGAAATTAGTGGACATGGCTCTTTCTTTCAGACCAAACTAATAATTAAAAAAATGGTTCCTTCCACAAATATATGGCCTAGAGCAATGTGAAAAGCAAAATTAATAGTGTTAGATAAAAAATGTTTGTGTTATTAAACTACATCACCTAATTTTCTGAGTTCAAATTCTATCGAGGTTAATTTTTTTCTCTTTCATCCTTCTGCAATAGATAAAATAAATAGCTGTCATATAGTACAGTTAGTTTAAAATGTCTAAGCATGATACCCACTGCAAAAAAAAAAAAGAGTAATAATAATAATAATAATAATAATAATAACAATCATTATTTACATTATTTACATTTGACGGATATTTGTCCTCATCTTGTTTGTTGTTAACACAACGTTTCAGCTGATGCACCCTCCAGCCTTCGTCAGGTGTCTTGGTGAAATCTCGAATCTGGGTTCTCATTCCTAAGGAAATATTCGATGTTGTTATTATTATTATTATTATTATTATTATTCAGGTCACTGCCTAGAATTGAACTTGGAATCTTGGGGTTAGTAGCCTGCAGTCTTAACCACTATACCATATGCCCGCAGGCAATTCCAGGCTTTGACCTGAATAATGATGATGATAATAATAATAATAATAATAATAATAATAATAATAATAATAATAATAATAATAATAATAATAATAATAATAATAACAACAACAACAACAACAAAAAATACTTTAGGAATGAGAACCCAGGTTCGAAATTTCCCCGAGACACCTGATGAAAGCTGGAGGGTATATCGACCGAAACGTGTTAACAACAAACAAGATGAGGACAAATATAATAATAATAATAATAATAATAATAATCATTTAATGCTTGTTCTCCATGCTGGCATGGGTTGGACAGTTTGACAGGAGCAGGCCAGGGTTCCATTTTGTCTGTTTTGGCATGATTACTATGACTGGATACCCTTCCTAATGCCAACCACTTCATAGAGTGTACTGGGTGCTTTTAACATAGCAATGGCACAGATGTTGTTACACGGCACTGGCACAGACACTGTTACGTGGCATTGGCACAGGTGCTTTTATATGTCACCAGCATGGAGGGTTTTTACAAGGCACCAGCACCCATGAGCCTGCAAAACTTGGACCTCATAACTGAGAGAGGGATGTAGAGGACATGCTTGTATGTATGGACAATCATGATTTTACTTAGCTTGATGTGTTTTTCAAGCACAGCAAACCACCAGAGGACTCAGTCCTTTGTCATCTCCTCAGTGAAGCCCAAAGTCTGAAGGTCAATTCTCACCATTTCATTCCACATCTTTTTGGGTCTATCCCTTCCACACTTTCCTTCCTCAATGAGACATCAGCACTTCTTGATGCAGCTGTCCACTATCTATACACATCATATGACTATACCAGCACTGTCTGCTCTCTTCCATATGACATCTGATGCCTCATATACCCAACTTTTCTCTCAAATCACTTACACTCTGTTGTACATGCACACTGACATAACCCATCCCGTAGAGCTTGCTGGTTTCATTTCTTTCCAGCTTTTGCATGTTTTTATGACACCCTCTTGCAGACTACCTCGTCGACAAATGACAGGGACCCTCTCTTTGTGGCTGGTGACTTCAATGGGTTTGTTGGACAATATGCAGGGGGCTTCCATGGCGTACATGGAGGCTATGGTTTTGGTCCTGCAATGAGGAGGGAACCAGGCTGCTGGAGTTCTGTGATGCAAATGATCTTATGGTTTGTTAGATGGAAGCTGTGTGGAAGCCCTTTGTATGTATATGTGTGTGTGTGTGTGTTTATGTATGTATGTATGTGTATGTCTTTGTGTTTATCCCTCTACCTTTTGACAACCAGTGCTGGTTTGTTTACATTCCTGTAACAGTCATTTTGGCAAAAGAGACCAATAGAATAAATACCAGACTTAAAACTAAGTACTAGGGTGGCTTTGTTAGACTAAATTCTTCGAGGTGGTGCCTCAGCATGGTCGCAGTCCAGTAACTGAAACAAGTAATGGATAAATGATAAAAGATAAATGATGTGACTTTGTGCCAATATCAAATATTATTACTGTATATATTTGTGGATAAGTTGCACCATTGGATAGATCACACCCTTAGTTTGGGGTTGTCAAAGTAGGTATTTGCAGTTGAGTCGCAGACAGGTCACACCATAATCTGGGGAGTTAAAATGACCCCTTTATAACGTAAATTTAACTAGTATTTGTTAAACGTTATCAAATATTCACCTTTATTTCAAAACTGAGCTTACAAATATTTAAACATTTTTGCAGAAGTGGCTTTATGGAAGTAGTCTAATTGATAAATCAACTTGATTATTGATATGCAGCTGTCAATTTCAGATCCCTCTTCTGTCAAGTGAATAAGTTGCACCCGATTTTTATCGAAATTTTTGGTATAAAAAAGTACAACCTATCTATGATTATATACGGTAGTTAACTCTATGAATCTTTTTCTTTTTTTGTGTTTCAGTGCATTCTATGAAATGGGGAAATCTAAATTTGAAGCAAGTAATACCAATGATTCCTTCATTGTAAGCCTGAATGAAGAAAATCTACTGACTCACATCAACTTGTGTGATGGTGATGCTGCCTCGTACATGGGGCTTTTATATGAAGGAGAATGTTTAGCAGTAAGTTTGATTTTGGGTGGGGGGGTTTCCACTCACTTTTTTGTATTGCAATGGTCATTGTTGTTGTTATTTGCCACTAGATTAGCCATGTTGGAGCAGCCATAAGACAAAAGGCCACCTGTGACCATCCATCTTTTTAAGGCATATTATGAAGACTTGTACTATCTAAAGTGTCATTCAAGATGAACTGTTAGTACACCAGACAAAATGTGCTTAGTAGCACTACTTCTGGTCCTCCTGAGCCTAAATTCTACAGAGGCTGACTTTGTCATTTGTCCTTTCAGGATCAATAAAATAAGTACCAGTTGAGCACTGAGGTTGAGGTAATTGACTAGCACACACCCTCCCCCCCCTCTCTCTCTCGCACAGATTTCAATCATTGTACCTATAGCAGAAAGTAGAAAGAATTATCTTAAGTGCCTTTGCCTTATTTGGTACAGTGTGACTTGAGGGAAATTTAGCTACTATTTATGGCAGGTCAAGCAACCAGATTATGGTTTGCTTCATTAGTTCAGTATTGCATTGGTGGTTTCCACCCAGAAGAGATGAAATGCAGTCTTTCATCTCTTCTGGGTCCTTAAAATAAAAAAATAATATTATACGTGTCACCTTGTGCCAAAGTAAGAAAAACATTGTTAAAGGGAAAAGTGCCTTATTGCTTTTAGTTTTGCTCCTTTATATTCTGACTTCAAACCCTATTAGTGTCAACTTTGCATTTTTATACCTGTTGGTTCCTTAACCTTTTACCTGTGAAATCCAATTTCATGGTTATTCCAGCAATGATGTTAGATATCTACCAAAAGATAGAATTTGTATTTTCTGCAAGTCACATTGCCTCAATAAACTTGACATGTCTCAACAAAAGTTTCGAACTGGGCATTTATCAAAAAAAGATTGGTATATAAAACTGCTTTCTGCTATTAAGAGTAATGAAATTTTGAGTGGATATATCTGACTTCTGCAAGAAAAGGGTTAAAATATGTACCAGTAATGTGTCAAGAGATTATCTAATAGATTATAACTAATCCTTTTAAATTTGTGGCTCTGCATCAATATAAGAGATCATTGTCAGAATTATTTTAACCCTTTAGCATTTAAACCAGCCATATCCAGCTCAAATATTCCATCTGTTTTATGTCCAAACTGACCACATCTGGCCTCTCACAGCTACCCTACAACATCATTTGAAAATAAATGATCACATCCTGGAAATTTTGAAGCTGTGTGATGATGCATGATTAATTCAAAACAATGTGGATAAATAAGCATTACATTTAACAGAATAATCTGAATACTATAGAGTTAAGGTGGTGAGCCAACAGAATCATTACCATACCAGATAAATGCTTAGAGGCATTTTGTCCATCTTTATGTTCAAAACCTGCAACGGTCAACTTCGCCTTTTATCCTTTCAAGGTCAATGAAATAAGTTACCAGTTGATCACTGGGGTCAATGTAATCGACTAGCCCCTTCACCTTGTGCCTAAAGTAGAAAACATTATTTTGAATTATTTGAACAGCAAACAAAATGTCACATCGTATTTTTTCTGGCTCATGTTTTAAGATGAAGTCTCAATGAGGTCATCTTTGCCTTTCATCCTTCTTCAGTTGATAAAATGTTGTATCAGTTAAGTACTGAGGTGATGTCACTGACTAACCACATCGTCATCATCATCATTGTTTAACATCCGCTTTCCATGCTGGCATGGGTTGGACGGTTTGGCTGAGGGCTGACGAGCCAGAAGGCTGCACCAGTCTCCAATCTGATGTGGCAAAGTTTCTACAGCTGGATGCCCTTCCTAGCACCAATCACTCCGAGAGTGTAGTGGGTGCTTTTACGTGCCACTGGCAGGAGGGCTAATCAGGCGGTACTGGTATCAGTCACAGTTTTGTTCCTATATTAGAAACATTTTTTATAGTAGCAGTAGTAGTAGTGGTGGTGGTGGCGGCAGTGGTGGCGGTGGTGGTGGCGGCAGTGGTGGCGGCGGCAGCAGCAGCAGCAACACCTACACTGAGCCAGATGATGTCAGGCTACCAAGAGTTTGTTAGTGTTTTAGAACAGGAAAATTCAGTTTCTTCTTCCTCGGTTGTTCACATCTGTGCATACATTTTCCAGATGTTTGCACATGTGTGTATGTGTGTGTGTTTGTTTGTGCATGCATGTGTTTGTGTGTAAATTTAAGTCACAATATATGGAGTCAAGTAATGTATATGATATATATATATGTGTGTGTGTGTGTGTGTGTGTGTGTATATATTTATATATATGATCATCATCATCATCGTTTAACGTCTGTTTTCCGTGCTGGCATGGGTTGGACAGTTTGGCTGTTGTCTGGGAAGTCAGGAGGCTGCACCAGGCCCCAATCTGATCTGGCAGTGTTTCTACAGCTGGATGCCTTTCCTAACGCCAACCACTCCAAGAGTGTAGTGGGTACTTTTTACATGCTACTGGCACAGGGGCCAGAGAAGCTGGCATCGACCATGATCGGATGGTGCTTTTCACATGCCACCGGCACGGAAGCTAGTCAAGGCAGCACTGGCATCGGTCACATTCAGAAGGGCGCAGTGAATAAACTGTCGTCTAAATTATGCAAAAATGGAAATAACACTGACATCTCATTTTAACAGATATATTTACCAAAATTACATAAAAATATTATTCAATAAAATTGCCATTGGCTTCAACCAGGCCTCCAGACGACTTCAAAATCTCCTGCAACTCTTTTGGGTAGTCTCCTTGTTTAAGTTGGTGAATGAAAGCATAATGTCACCATCACTAGTGATCACTCCAAACACCATGATGTTAACTGGATGTTTGATTTTATCACTCTCGGTACATGCTATCAGATTGTGCTGTCCCCAGATTGACACCCAAATACTCTGAAGTGTTTGTATTGGAGCTTCCAGCATGAATGCCAAGGAATACAGCATGTTGTTTCCAAATTTCTGGCAGAGTGAATTGTCATGGTGCTGTGTTTTTTTTTTCATAGATGGTGCCCAACTGACCCTACTATACTGAGTAGTACACAAAATCAAAAACAATGCTTATGTCCAAAATTAAAAATATATAATGGTGACAATTTACCCATCACACCCTGTATGTATGTGTGTGAGTGTGTGTGCATATATATATATGTGTGTGTGTGTGTGTGTGTGTGTGTGTATATGTGTCTATATATATTTATATATATATATAATACGTATATATATATGTGTGTATATATGTGTGTGTGTACTTATTTATGTGCGTGTGTATGTCTGTACATATATGCATGTATGTGTGTGCATAGACATATGTTGCCCCATCTATTCACATCTGTAAAATACTTCCTCAGCTCTTATTTTGCCCAGCCACTCACTTTCTTCTAATTAACTTGCTGACTTGTCTGTCAACTCCAGTCATTTCTCCAAACAACTAATCACAAGTGACATTATTCACATGTAATACTTTCTTCCCATCTCAGATATACCCAAAGTATGCTGTGGCCATTTCTCAGTTTCTCTTGACTTGTCTAAACACTTTCTCATAAGCACAGGACATATCAATGATTCAAATTTTCTTTGAGAAGAGTGGCTGTGTGGTAAGTAGCTTGCCTACCAACCACATGGTCCCGGGTTCAGTCCCACTGCGTGGCACCTTCGGCAAGTGTCTTCTACTATAGCCTCGGGCCGACCAAAGCCTTGTGAGTGGATTTGGTAGACGGAAACTGAAAGAAGCCCGTCGTATATATGTATATATATATATATATATATGTGTTTGTGTGTCTGTGTTTGTCTCCCCAACATCGCTTGACAACCGATGTTGGTGTGTTTATGTCCCCGTAACTTAGCGGTTCGGCAAAAGAAACCAATAGAATAAGTACTAGGCTTGTAAAGAATAAGTCCTGGGGTCGATTTGCTCGACTAAAGGCGGTGCTCCAGCATGGCCACAGTCAAAAGACTGAAACAAGTAAAAGAGTAAAAGAGTAAAAGAGTAAAAGAGTAAAAGAGTAACTAAATTTTTCTGGCAGAAGGGAAGTTATGTGTTTGCTATTTGAAATTCCAGTTCCATATTTTCCCACTTGTCTTTTCCTTCAGAGTAGTCTACTATTCATTGATTTTTAAAGGAAATAGATTTGTTTCAACTAAGACTTCATCCTTTTTTGGATCAAGTGATTTGTATTTTTGAGTGCAGTTCCAAACATACCACCTTCACCATGCTTCTCTTACACAGCAGATATGCAAATGTTTTGAATGTCTAGCATGCTCCTATATCATGCTCAGCTTGTGCTACAATGCAATTTACTACTCCTAATTGAGAGTGGATTTTCTAGTACACTTTCAGCCCATCTATAAATTGACAATGTATTTTTTTGGATATTTCATGCTCCAAGTTTTAGTTAGCCTCAGACGATAGTAGAAGATGCTTGCACAAGGTACCATTTGTGGGACTGAACCCAGAACCATATAGTTGAGAAGGAAACTTCTTACTACATAGCCACACCTGTGCCAACTATTAGAAACTGTAATTGGCTGAACCTTCTCCTATTACCAAAACGATTGTGTTGCCATGTGCCATTGATAGAAACTGTCATTATTAACCTTTCTGGTATTGTTTTTATGATTATTAGGTGGAAATTGGTAATATGATAACATTCAACCAAAGTACCTACATCAGAGCTTTCGTGGAGAATTACAGAACAGGTATCGATGAACTGACTGTTGACTGGCGACCTTTTGAAGGCTTCACACATTACTATAAACAGGTTTATTACCTGCAGACACGTAGTTACGGTACCTATGAATTAATTATTGCTCAGATGACATTTGAAAACAACATCCAGAGAAATGCTGCACAAAACCTTGGATTAACACCACCATTATTGTCTGACCAAATGGAAGTCATAAATGAAGCTGTTGGCACACCACAGCACATTCGGGTAAGTATATGTTACACATAGTTATGTCTTGTGTTTGTGTATATGTGTATGTGTGTATGAACATCTCTGTATAACTGCATGCATAGGTACTTGTGTATGAGTACATATATATGTATGTGTGTGCAAATGGGTTCATGTGTATGTGTGCTTCTGTGAGAATGCTTGTATATCTTTGTATCGCAGTGAGTTTATCTGCATGTCGGTGTGTGTGTGTGTAATGTTTTTTAAATAGTCAGAAAAGTAGAGACTGTGTGCATAGTTTGCTTAAGAAGAAATGGATAACGTCTATTTACTAACTCTTTCATGACACCAAAAACTGTGTCTGAATTCTATGGTACCACATTCTGGGCAACAACAGCTATTTCCTCCTATAGTTTTTCTTTAACCCTTTAGCATTCAGATTACTCTGTCAAATGTCATGCTTATGTATTCACATCATTTTAAATTTCATAGAGTTGAGATTTTGATGATGTGATTGTTTATTTGTAAAAGGATACTACAGGTTAGTTGTGAAAGGCCAGATCTGGCCAGTTTCAGCATAAAACAGGTTGAATATTTGGGCTGGGTATGGCTGGTTTAAATGCTAAAAGGTTAAAATTGTAGCTAAGACTTTATAGGATTAAAATCACAGTATTTTTTAATTCTGAGATTGGTGTGGCTTGTGTTGAACTTCAACTTCTGTGAGTGAAAGATTGATGTTTGTTCAGAAAACACAGCAAGAAATGGAATTCTAGAGTGTTACAATCTGGGGAGGAATGATTGTGAAAGGATATAGTGCAGGATTTCAGGAGAATTATGATAGATTAGAGATGACAAGTAGAGAAGAGATGTGTTCATCAGTGGCACCGTGGGTAAGAGAATTACTACCATTATTTTGGTTAAAAAACAGTTCCTATTCAAAAAGTAAGGACAAATATTGATTTCAAATTTTGGCACAAGGCCAACAATTTCAGGAGAGGGAGTCAAGTCAATTACATTGACCCCAGTATTAAACTGGTATTTATTTGATCAATCCCAAAAGAACGAAAGGTAAAGTCAACCCTGGCAAAATTTGAACTAAAGACATAAAGATGAATGAAATGCCTCAAAGCATTTTGCCTGGCATGCTAACAATTCTGCCAGCTCACCACCTTAGCAAGGACAAATATTGCAAAGTATTTTGTCTGAAACGTAATGATTCCACCACTCTACCATCCATTTTGCCAAAATAATAATCTAGTACAAGGGAACCTTATTCTTATAATTCTAGAAGCTGTTCTAAAATCTGAAGACTCTTCATGTAAAAGAACCGACCTCTAAATTTAAAATTAGGAGATAATTTAGAGGGTAAAAGAGAAGTAAAAAATTTATCTTAACCTTGGAAAAAAAGAATTCTTCATTTCCCTCAAAAAGTTCTGCCTAGAATTGTTTTAACCCTTTTGATACCAACCTGTCTGAGACTGTCCTTAGTTCTATGATACAAATTTCCCATTTGAAAGTGATCTAATTTAAAAGTCTACCATCAAAATTTCTTGTTAATTTGTTCCAAACACCAGCTTAATAATGACAAAGTTATTTTAATAAATTCTTCATTTTAGTTTCTTAATTAATAGAAACAAAGTCAGTATATTTCAATATAAATATTGTAACAAAATGCAGGACTAGAGGGTTTACTGAAGTTTTAAATAAGGACTATAGACACCATCCTACCTGGATTTAAAAAAATTCTGATGTAATATTCTTTTACTGGTTTCACTCATTAGACTGTGACCGTGTTGGGGTGCTGGTTTTAATCAAGCATATCAGTCATTCCTCATTTCTGACTTGACAAACCAACAAGGATGCTTCTATGTAATTACTCAACCAGCTAAAAATCATATGACCTTCAGTACTTGATCAAGCTCTGCCATTTAATGGCATCTATTCATCGAATGGTCAAGTTTTTTTTAACCTTAAGGCCATGCCTGCACCCATATGTTTAACACTTTCCAAAAATATATTGATCGAGAGTAATGTGTCAGTGTTTAGTGTTTTGAATGCCCAGTGTTCCAAGAAGGTTTTATCATTATGTCTAAAGATGGAATGTATTCAGGAAAATTTAGCTACCATTACTAGTAGGTTGAGCAACCATGAAATGACTCTTGTGTTAGTTTGTTATATCTGAAATAATGATTAATGGCAGAATTGGTTAAGAGTTGGAGTGAATACTTAGTGGTATTTACTTACATCTTTTTATATTTGATTTCAGATCTCACCAGGGTCATCTTTACCTCTCATCTTTCCAGGTTTGGTCAGTAAAATAAGCACCAGGATATGTAGTAGGGATTGATTTATTCAACTGTGTAACTTTACTTTTAGCTCAAATTTTTGAGCTTTTAGTAAAGTTACAAATCATCATTATATCTGAAGAAAATCATTTCACAGAGAGAAAGTACAGAATCAATGATTAGCAATTATACAGTTCATTTCGTGTTTTCGTTATTAAAAATTTGGATATTTTTAACCAATCTCTTGGAGTGTGATAGAGAGCAACCTGTGTACATGGTTGGTACCTACTCTCAGAAATTTAATTTTAATTATGATTCTACCTCTAGGAAACAAACAAGTGTCACAGTTTTAATCATTCAGTCATACAAACTGGACATCATTCGCTCAGCACTGTAACTCCTACAAGACAATTACCTGGATCATGAAGGATTACACAGTCTGTAAATGCTTCCACCATGAATTGTACAGTCTGTAAATTGCAGCTGACACTTTTAATTTTTTTCCATAATAAAGTGAAAATATCCAGTTGCTTAATTCATCTCTCTCTCTCTCTCTCTCTCTCTCTCTCTCTATATATATATATATATATATATATATATAGATAGATAGATAGATAGATAGATAGATAGATAGATCACTCATCTTGTATGAATGATCTATGTATTGTATATTCTGTGATTGATATTATGAATGTCTATGATTGTATTATCTTTTGGGGGCATATGTACAATTTTTCTCTCTCTCTTTCTCTCTCTCTCTCTCATACATACACACACACACACTCTCTCTCTCTCACACACACACACACATGCACACACACATGCACGCATCACATACAGATTTCAACAAGCAATCAGTTCAAGTTTCAAAATCACAGCAGTTTCTTCATACATTTTGTATTTTATAATTTATAGCTCATTAGAGTTTCCACAGCAGAATATATCAAAGAAATCAAGGATTATAATGCTGAAAATTTCCCTGAGGCTCTCTACCAAATCAGAAGTTATGAAAATGATGTTCGACGAATGAGAAAAATGGTTAAAGAAGATAAAAGCAAACATCATCTGGAGTATGAATTCCACCCTTTTGCAAATGCTGTCCCAGGTAACAATTCAATTTTTTTGTCATATGCAAAAGACCTTCATTGAGAATAACAACACAATGACTGTTATTTTAAGGTTAAAACAAAAAACAAGATGACCTTAATTTCAGTTGTTATATTTAAAATGAATGCATGTATGTGTGTTTATAAATTGTACAGAAGTGGCTGTGAGGTAAACCACATGATTTTGGGTTGAATCCCACTGCATGGTACCTTGAGCAAGTATCCCCTGCCATAGCCTCAAGCCAACCAAAACCTTGTGAGTGAATTTGATGGACAGAAACTAGAAGCCCATCGTATACATGTGTATGTTTGTCCCACACCACAGCTTGACAACCGGTGTTAGTGTTTGGCAAAACAGACTGAAAAAATAAAAAGGAAAAAGATATACCTACATATATATACATTTGTGTGTGTGTGTGTGTATATGTATATATACATGTATGTGTGTGTGTGTATATATATCATCATCATCATCATCCTTTAACGTCCACTTTCCATTCTAGCATGGGTTGGACAATTTGACTTAGGACTGGTGAAACCAGATGGCTACACCAGGCTCCAATCTGATTTGGCAAAGTTTCTACAGCTGGATGCCCTTCCTAATGCCAACCACTCCGAGTGTGTAGTGGGTGCTTTTACGTGCCACCTGCACGAAGGCCAGTCAGGCGGTACTGGCAACGGCCATGCTCAAAATGGTGTATTTTACGTGCCACCTGCACAAGAGCCAGTCCACGGGCACTGGCAACGATCTCGCTCAAAAGTCCTTACATATGCCGCGGGCACAAGTGCCAGAAAGGCGACGCTGGGCACAGATGCCATCACGATTTTACTTTCGCTTGCCCCAACAGGTCTTCGCAAGCAGAGTTTCATGTCCAATGAAGGAGACGACGTTGGCATATATATATATATATATATGCAAACTTGTTAATCATACAGCCTATGACATTGCCATCTGGATAAAAAAAAACTTGCTTCCCAACTATATAGTCTCATGTTCAGTTCTACTGCACAGCACCTTGAGAAATTGGGCAAGTGTTTTCTACTTAGCCTGGACTGACCAGGGTCTTGTGAATAGATTTAGTAGACAGTAATTGAATGAAGGCCAACAAATATTTATATATAGGGCTGAGAGTTTTGTGTGTTAGCATTTATCAAACTAGTTATTGGTGGAAAAGCTGTAGGTTTATATAGCTGGTGAGAATTACATTTTCCTTTGGATAAATATTTAAGAGACTTGTTGGGTAAGACCTGAATAATGTGAGATGAGATGTAAACTATGAAAAGAAAACAGAACAGAATTGGAGTTTTACCTTATATTTCTATTTTTGGGGATTATGACCTTTTCTTCAAGACAAACAAATGATGGAAAAAAGGTCATTGGTCAGATGTGTGGGTGAGGGCTATGACATGTGCAGGCTGGTGTTGTTTTAGTAACCATTCTGCTTCTTGTAGCTCTTTTCTGTTGTTTATAGGTGGTCTCAGTTTGTTGATAAGGAGGGCCTTCATTATTCTAAGATTGTCTCTATTGCACTGAGTGGCCTTGATGGGTACTGTGAAAACCTGGATTTGGCACTTCTGATGATGTTTTTTGATTGAAGTGTCTGTCTGTATATGTTCCTTGATGCAAGCATGCAGTTTCCTAGTGGTGCTCCCAGTATAGGATGCTCACAGACATTTAAGTAAAAAAAAACACCTACAGAAGTGCAGAGGCAGGATTTTATGGTATCCATCAGGACAAATCAACACAATAGAGACAATCTCAGAATCCTGGAGGCTCACCTTATCAACAAACTGAGACCAGCTATAACAGAAAAGAGCAACATAAAGCAACACCAATCTGCACATGTTACTGTCCTCCCCAGCACATCTGAGTAACCCCTCACTCATCCACATATCCTGAAGGAGATGCCATAATCCTGAAATGGAGAAATATATGGTAAAACTCCAATTTTACATTGCTTTCTTTTTGTAGTTTACTTTATATCTTCACACATTGTTCCAGCCTTACCAAACAAGTCTCTTTAATGTAATATCACAATGCTTCACCAAAATTGCTCCATATGTATATGTATATATATATATATATATATATATATATATATATATATATATATATA
>NC_068983.1:94627413-94628440 GCF_001194135.2 Octopus bimaculoides
CTTCTGTTTTTGTTCTGTGTGTGCCATAAATATCGCCATCCGTTAGAGAAAAATTTGTAGTTTGGAATCAGTAGTTCTTTGACTGCTATTTCTAAATTTTCAGTATGTTGGTGAAGCAACTCATGCTAAGCCCTATATATTTATGATTATATATATATATATATATATATATATATATAAGCAAATGAATAACAACAGACAATGGATAAATATCAGTTCATTATAGCTGTTTTTACGCATTTTTAACAGATGAATGAAAAAAACCTTATTCATTTGAAGATGCATATAATTTCAAAACAATCGTGTTCCGACAGTGTTCATGGAGTGTTCTTATATTGTTTTAAAATTATATGTATCATCTGATGAATACAGTTTTTTGCAATGATGTAATGTACTCATTCATCTATTTAAAATATGTAAGAAACAGTTGTAATGAACTGACATTTATCCATCTTCCGTTGTTATTCATTTGCTCATAATATGCCAAAGGGATTCATGACATGTTGGTCATTCTAGAGTATACCAAACGATGTATGATCAACAAAATGTGTGCTTTGGACCAGTCCCTAGGTGCTAAATATGCATAGGGGTGGTTTTCTCTGTGCACACAACCTGAATATTTTACAGGATATTTATTTGACTAAAGGTGGTGATCACAGATTAACTCAATCCTACCTGGTGCATGTCATTCAAGTACCGGATTCTCTCAAGAATCGTTTTTATTGTGTGAATGTATATGTATATATATATATATATATATATAGGAGTGGCTATGTGGTAAGTAGCTTGCTTACCAAGGGTTCAGTCCTACTGCATGGCACCTTGGGCAAGTGTCTTCTACTATAGCCTCAGGCTGACCAAAGCCTTGTGAGTGGATTTGGTAGACGGAAACTGAAAGAAGCCCATCATATATATATATATAATTGTACCAATCTGCCAGAAGGGAAGCTAGGCGACAGGTTTATTTAGCCAGAGGGGAAGCAGATAAGAAAAGATTTGCCAATGTTCTGCGCCGTGAGGACCAAAG
>NC_068983.1:94634002-94634895 GCF_001194135.2 Octopus bimaculoides
GCAACTTGTGTGTTGAGGAAATGTACCAAAATTTTCACTTCTAAATTTTATCTGATAAACACTAGGCAAGTATGTGGTTTAAGGTGTCTTCATGTAAATAAATATAATTTTAAGAAATTCAAATAAACATATTAAATTTAATGTAGCAAGAAAATTATAAAGTATAACAATTGTGAAAACAAAAACAAATAATAAATCAAAATTAATTGAATACTTCTAAAATAAGAATATTCTCCTTGAAATGAGTAGAATAGCAAACTTTTTGATAGTATTAATGAATCTGTGCAAACTTTTGATCTAACCTTGACCTATTTTTAAGACTGTATCTCCCTTTACCTACCACATTTAGCAGAGGTGAACCATGGGTCAATGATACTATAGCTATTTATAGTATCACCAATACCTCTGAAGAATCACTTTATTCACTCAGCCTACTGATTCCTTCAGCTTCACTTCAAATGGCAGTAAATAATGGAGCTTGATAAAACTGTACCAACCATGGCACCAGGATGCATATCTGACAGTGTGCAGTTGATGTAGTTGAAATGTGCATAGGTCCATGAAAGAATGCTGTAAATAACTATGTAATAAAATTATAGATGTGCAAAATCTCCATTCTCCTGATCATTATTAATACTATATATATATATATATATATATATATATATATCAGCCGCTATCGGACGCCGACGAAGGGAAATAACCCTGAAATCCGGATCCGTTCGTGCTGCAGATGTTGGTGAGAGGGATAACTACCCTTGGCAAACAGGACACAGTCGTGTGTCGATAAGCCAGCTGGAGGAGATGTCCTCCTGGGGCTAAAAGCAACAGTAACATCCACCCCTAGGGGTCAGCCACACTTAAGTGGCAATATACTACACTTTATCGTGCAG
>NC_068983.1:94635830-94640581 GCF_001194135.2 Octopus bimaculoides
TATATATATATATATATATATATATATGTATGTATGTATGTATGTATTTATGTGTATGTGTCTCTGTTTGTCCCCCTGCCATCACTTGAGAACCGATGCTGATGTGTTTATGCCCTGTAACTTAGCAGTTCAGCAAAAGGAGTCGATACCATAAATACTAGGCTTACAAAGAATAAGTCCTGGGGTCAATTTCTTCAACTGAAACAAGTAAAAGAATGAAAGAATATATGTAATAATAACTGACGGTGGGCCTATCTTGACATCACATAATAGATGTAAACAAGTGTCGCTCTCACACAAGCAGTGTCATTCACTTCCAATATTCTGTTAGAACATGTCTGGCCATGGGGGAATATTATCTTCCTTAGAAACAGGTGAGACTTAGCAACAGGAGGAGCATCTGGCTGTAGACAATCTGTTTCAACAAATTCCTTTAGACACATGCGAGCATGGAGAAAATGGACATTAAATGCTGCTGCTGCTGCTGCTGATGATGATGATGATGATGATGATGACGACGACGACGACGATGACTGTGATGACAACGATGACTGCGACGACGACGATGACGACTGCGACGACAACAAAGACACTTGGAAGGAAAACTTCTTAACCACACAGCCAAGTGAAAATTCATGCTGATATAATATTAAATGCTTCACACATCAATATCCCAAATATTTTCTATCCTACTTATGTGTTGATTCAATCATTGGAATTGAACAACAGAATTATGGTAGAGAATGCAAAACCAGATTGACAGGGGGAATATTTTGATACCATCTCAAATCAAATTATTATAAACTATAGTACATTCCTTTAGAGCAGTGTTTCCCCTAGTCCCACTGTAACTTTCTAGAAAAATCTATACCCCACTGGTGGTTGGGAAAAACAACTTTATTTTTAATATTTTATCACAATTATTTAATACAAAAATCTACCAGTAACTCTTTTATTAAGTACTGAGTACAAAAAAGGTACACTATTGACTAAGAAAATAAAGTGGGTCACTTTAATGAGGACCTTGTGCCTTGCAACTATGGCACCATGCCCTACCACAATTTTTTCAGGCCCTACATTGAGAACTGCTGCTTTAGAGTGTAACATAGTCTGAGAAATTGCAAAATAGGAATTGATCACCTTCTCTCTCTCTCCTTCTCTTGCTTTACCTATGGGCTAAGTAACCATGTATCCCCTTTACAGCAGCACACCTGTTTCTTGTTAACTCTCTCTCTCTCTCTCTCCCTCTCTCTCTCTCTCTCTCTCTCTCTCTCTCTCTCTCTCTCTCTCTCTCTCTCTCTCTCTCTCTCTGTCCCTCCCTCCCTCTCTGGTCAGGTAACTATGTACTGCTTCTACAGCAAGCATCTATTTCTGTCTCTGTCACACTCTAACCTTTCATCATCTGACACAAGATCACCTCCTCCAATTCCCCCTCCCCTCTCAAAATTTCCTTGTCTTGCAATGTTACTTGGTGACCCTGCCAGTGCTGGTGCCACGTAAAAGACATCCAGTCCATGCTGTGAAGTGGTTGACATTTAGAAGGGCATCCAACCATAAAAAACCATGCCAAAACAAACACAGAAGTATGGTGCAGTTTTCTACCTGGCCAGATCCTGTCAAACTGTCCAACCCATGCCAGCATGGAACAAGGATGTTAAATGATGACGACGATGACGAATTAGTTTGAGATGTTACAAGAAAGTTAAATGCCATCAAATCTTCCATATTTCTTTCACAGTTGAAATAAGGGTTAATCTCAAAGATTTATATGTTGATTAGTGCTGTCAGTTGTAATGCTCTGAAAATATTTTAGCTGACATCTGGTATAGTCCCAGTAATGGTAACTTCTCATTTATAGAGTAATAACTTGCTGCTCTAATGTTTCAATGTCATATGACAGGATACTCTAATTAAAGCTAATTAATGATGCCAAGTAAATGGAAATGAAATTAGTAGAATTACTTTTTGGAGATTTTTTTTCCTTTCATGATCAAAACAAAGCTGGTTCTAAAATCAGAACTTTATTATCATAATCTTAATGCCCATTTTACCATGCTTGCATGGGTTGGACAGAGTTTATCAAGACAGATTTGTTATGGCCAGAAACCTTTCTTACAATCAACCCTTACCTGTTTGCAAGCAAAGTAATATTTCTTTTTGGCCAAACATGTTTTCACAGAATACTTGAAATGTATGATTAACATTTACAATGATCATGTGATATCAAGACAGGGTGACACAAACATACACATACTCACGCGTGCACACACACACACACACACACACACATGCATACTTATAAATGTAAGTACATATATATATATATATATATTTTTTTTTTTAAGGGTTTCCATACAGTTACCTCTACAAAATTCACTCACAAGCACTTTGGTCAACCTGGGTCTATAGTAGATGACACTTGTCCGAGGTGCCGCACCCAGGTGATTGGGAAGTAAACTTCTCAATCACACAGGCACTCCTAAATTTAAATTTAGTTAATAGACTTAGCATCCATATACAAGAGGTATAAATTGGTAGAGTTAATAGAGCATCAGACAAAATGCTATGCAATATTACAGATCTGTATGATCTAAGTTCAAATCCTGCTGAGGTCAGCTTTGCTTTTCATCCACTGAAGATTGATAAATAAAGACCCAGTCCAATAGCAGGGTTAATTTCTCTCTTTCTTTCTATAGAAATTAGTTTTAGTCCCCATAGAACCCCTAAAATCCCACGAAGAGTTTTAGGGAGCTTAAGGAGTCTAAAAACATGAATTAGTGGCAGGAAACAATTTTGGTATTTGGAAATTTACAAAAAAAAAAATTAATTAATAATCAAATCAAATAAAGACAAGTTAAAATGTGGAATATCATCTTGTAACCATTTCCTTTCTCAGTTGCTTTGCTCCCTAATTAATTTATTCTCTTGTTTCTTAATTATTTACAGAAAAATCACTAACCACTCGGTCCCGGCGCCTTTGGGAAAATGTCACTCAAATGGAAATTCAAACAGGAAAAGCTATATCAGAAGCTGAACATGCAACTGAGCGAGTAAGTAGGTCACAGTACATCAAGGAATAACAATTCTTTGGTTAAAAAATGTCTTGGTTTCTTCTTACGTCTTAATTTCTCATTTTGTATTTTCTCAAAGACTTTGCTAGAGCATAATATCATTTTTGATAGTTTGAAATAGCACTAAAAGTATCACTCAGTTTAACCCTTTTGTTTCCGTATTTCTGATGAAATACACTGCTTTTGTTTCAATTAATTTTGAAAATAATGAAAGATTTATTAACCTGGTGTTTAGTACATTAATTAACATAAAATCTTGATGAAATGTTTCAATTTAGATCACTTTAACAAAATAAGTTTGTATCATAGAACTGAGCAGTTTCATGCGGGTTGGTATTAAGAGAATCAATTTGTTTGCATTCTTTACTATGTCAACCTTTATTAATATATTTATGATTGAAGCAACAAATAGGTAGGATGGTGAATGTGTGGAATATTAATGTGATGAGTCATAAATCATAAGCCTGGTGTATATGTAATATGAGCAGGAGTTTCCCCACCTATTCCAATGTATAATTCTAAGGTATCATGTAGTTGTAAAGTAATTTGCATTTTTTCATCACAGACCCCACTGCATGTTTCCTCTCCTTAAAACACTTGCTATCATCTTCAATAATGCTTGTTACTTTGTAGATGATACCTCCCCTTCTACACATCTAGGTGTCATCCACAAGCAACACTTCATGCCAAACCTGATCTGCTTCAAACTGGGACTTCGAATCATTTTTCAGTAAAAACATGACAAAGACATGCACACACATAAACATATACATTCAATGTTGAATGGTATCTATGGTTACAAGAAAATATAGCATCCGAGAACCTATTTAATGATGTAGGCTCATATCAACGAAGAATATTCATGGACTCTCTAATGCACAATTTACATACACACATAATTGTATTGTATGGGGGTACTTCTGCTATTGCAAACCAAGATAATGAGTATTGTATATTTTTTAGTTTAAGTTCTTGTATATACAAAGCTAGCATTGTAGAAGATTTATATTTTGCATTAGTAAAAGAGTTCAAATGGGCCCTATATTGATGTCTAAAGTCTACAGTGCTTCCTGTATAAACTCCTACCTTCTGTGTAGCAGGGATTTCCACAGAACACCTATATACTACCTTATTACGTAAACAGGATCCGGCTAGCGGATACGATTCCTTAATTTGACAATTACATGGTTTTTTTTTCCCTTGCATCGATATTAACTTTCCAATTACTTGAGGTTAAGTCACCCGCTGACTGTCAGAGGTTGACCTGGCATAATGTTTATATTAGAGCTAGTGTCTAAATTGATAATTTACTAAGTTGAACCAAATTTTAGTCTAGTATTTTATAAATTTTTATGGATTTTATACTTTTCATTTAGATTTTATAGATTTTTAAATTAGTATTTTATAGAGTACGCTTTTCTTGATGGGGATTGGTCCCCTTCATTGTTTGAATTGTATATTGGTGGTTCTTCTCTAAATTATATATATATATATATAATCATAAATATATAGGGATTGACAGTAACCTGCTTCTCCAACATACTGAGAATTCAGAAATAGCAGCTAAAGAACTACTGATTCCAAAACTACAAATTATTACTCTAAATAGATAGCGATATTTTTGATACACACAGAATAGAGTATTCTTTACTCTTAACTGTGAAACGATCGTACTAAATT
>NC_068983.1:94644346-94647151 GCF_001194135.2 Octopus bimaculoides
ATATATATACATATATATATATATATATATATATATTTACGTGTATGCGTGTCTTTCTATCTGTGTTTGTCCCACCATCACTTGACAACTGATATTGGTGTGTTTACGCCCCCATAACTTAGCAGTTCAGCAAAAGTGACTGATAGAAAAAGTACTGGACTTACGAAGATTTCATTGACTAAAAAAACCTGCAGTCAAATGACTGGAACAAGTACAAGAATAGAAGAAAGAACTACTTTTAACCTCAGATATAATGTCATGCATAAGTTAAATACTGACTCTACACAGTGGTGTATGGTGGTTGTTGTATTGGATGTGCTGCCACACCTAAAGCTTCCAAATTTCAAGCAGGGGTATAACAAAAGATTTCTATTAAGGTTTGTGATTAAATTAATGAGTAAGGTCAATATTTATAAGGAATTTACCATTTTTGATGGGTGTGTAGCGCATACCTAGCACACCCGGAATATACACCCCTGAATTTATGCCCTCACTTAGTTTGACATTTTGAATTAATCTTGTAATTCTAATAATATTTTATAAAGACCAATTAAATTGTAGTCACTTGATTAGTTTCTTGATGAATGTATCATAGTAAAATGCCCATCTCCATTAGCAAGTCATTAACAAAATAATACTTTTTTTTTTTTTTTACATCTTTCAGTGTAAAAGGAAGAAGAAGAAACTAAGGTTTTGTCAGAAAATTGAAAAAATTGCGAAAGGCCTGAAGAGATTACATCGTCAGCTGCATAATGTTCGGTCAAGGTGGTATTATTTGAACAGTACAAAACTGGTGAATGTCACAAGCAATCGGAGTTTACGTTACGATCATTTAATGAAATCATTCGAAAATATCCTTCATACATGTGACAACTCAAAACCACACAAAAAGCGAAGGAAACATAGACGAAAGTCAATATCTAGTGAAAACCCCAAATGAATCAGATTCACTAAAAAGTTAATGATTAAACTTTATATAAAATCAGAGAGAGAGAGAGTACAAGGAAAGAGGAGAGAGAGAAAGAGTGAGAGAAAGAGAGAGTAAATGAGAAAGAGAGAGAAAGCAAGAGAGGGAGAAAGAAGGCTTTCTACAGTTGTTCAGTGTTTGAAATGGAAACCAAACAATGAGAAAAAGAGAGTGGGGGTGTCTGTTACATTCATTAATGACTAAACATCAACAATAACCAATACTTCAATGATTTTTGTTTCCATTCAAACAACTTAATTACACAGCTCTTAACTCAAGGAGTACTTCCTTTGACCCAGAAAACTCTAATTATTCAATTATAATGGGTTTTATCTCTTTAAAAAGCTTTTACTAAAATATAAACAACAGGTTTACAGTTTGGACAATATTAATTCTGCAACATTTCCTTTTTTAAATATCCACTATGAATAATTTTTTTCCTCTTGACTAAAGGATCAACTAAAATTCTTTATTGCTAACCTAAAAACAACCAGAAAAACTTTCAAAATATTTATAATTAGTATTATTATTACAGCTCTTGTTATCATCTTACCAGAAAATCACACACACACACACACATACACACACATACACACACACACACACACACACACACACACACACATATATATATATATATATATATATATATATATATATATACACACCATTTAAATGCAATCTGTGTTATTTATATATATGGCTTTTATGATGTACAGTTGGTGCTGTGCTAATTCTGGACAACTTAAACAGTTCTTTTCTGTTTCTAACATCCAAATTCAAATTAAAACTAAGTTAGAAATATTTTGGACATGGATTATTGATTATTTTAATCTTTTGGTCATGAATACAATAATTTCCTGCTATTATCCTTTAAACATTGTACAAACACTTGAAGTAAGCCTCTATCATACAAAGACTTAAATCTGATAAAACCATTTTTATTTCTAATTAACTATTAATTCAAATCAATTCAACATTTTGTAATCCATGGACAACATTATAAATTATAAATATTATTTAATCAGTAGTATTTGTTGTATTTTATTCTACAGCTGTGTTCAGCTGTAGAAGCAAAATCGTTTGCTTCTATATTTTCTATTAATACCAGAGAAAACAGACAATGTATGACTGGCTCAAGGTTAATCCTCTATTCCTTTTGTACACTTAATTTTTCAATATGCATTTTGAAAATTTGCAGACATTAATAATTCCTCTGTATTCTGGTCAGCTTTACGAAGATAGGACTTGATCAATAAATTCATTGTGTACTATATAACAGTTTTTAATAGTTTGAAATGTAAGCTATACCTTTTGAATTCTGTGAAAAGTAACCAAAGTGGTTACACTGTAGAAGATGAGAAGATGGGGGTCGTCTTTCTTTCTCTAACGACGCACTATGAAGAGTAAAAACTAACCAGACTGATCTTATGTTTTCTGCTCACAGAGCGATATGATCATTTTGTTTAAAAGTATGACTTACATTTCAAAATAACTTTATCACTCTTCATTCTAAAATTTCCATCACCTCAATATTCAGTGTTCTTCACTTCCATAATAGTGTCACTTAAAACCGTACCCTTTTCTAACTTGAATAAATGTAAAATAATAAAAATGAATAACAAAAATACACTTTTATTATAATTTAAAATGCTATTTAGAGATTTGATTGAAATATCATAAACATTGATTTAAGCTTGTAAATTGATGATATATACATATATGTATACATACATAATATATATATGTATGTGTGTGTGTATGTATATATATATATATATATATATATATACATATATATATATATATATATATATATATGTATATGTATACATACA
>NC_068983.1:94647967-94648826 GCF_001194135.2 Octopus bimaculoides
ATATATATATATATATATATATATATATATATATATAGTAGCATTCTATAAGCTTAAAGCTTATAAGTGATCACTGTGCAATGACTAAAGAAAATAGTTTAATAATGGAGCATATAAGCCCTCAGCAGGAAAAGCCATTGTGCTGTGATCGCTTATAAGCTTTAAGCTTATAAAATACTATTATGTATATATATATGTATACTAGCAAATGCCCCCAGAAAGAAGCAGGTTTGTGCATTGGTGTAACAGAGGCACACTTGGTCGCATAAACAAAGAGGTGTGGATTTGAGCCCTGCACGTATAAGAAAACTTACCTTAGTCTGTCAAAGGCTTATATGGCCCATTATTAGACTATTTTCTTTAGTCATTGCACGATGATCGCTTATAAGCTTTAAGTTTATAAAATACTATTATTATTATTTACAGAATTGTAAAAATTAACACTGCTTAACAAAACCACTGCATATATATATATATATATATATATACTTTATAATATATTATTATTAATATCAGGAAATCAATATTAGAAAATTCATCAGAAAGATATATACATGTGTAGAATAATTGTTGTATTAAAACTATGTGTAAAAATATATATAAATATGTATAAGTATAAATATATAATATAATAATAATAAATATGTCAGTTTAAAAATGTTGAATTAAGTTTTAAACAGATATTCATATTAAAAAACCCAGGCTGTTGGAAAGTACGCATTGGTAGCTAAGATGAAAACTAAAAAGACATTAGAATTACATAGGCATGGTGTTATTAACCATTTTGTAATGTGTTCTTGTTCTTGGAGTCAGGTTTATTTTAAACAAGTCATGTCTATTTTAAACAAGTCTTCATTAT
>NC_068983.1:94649013-94651155 GCF_001194135.2 Octopus bimaculoides
TATATATATATATATATATATATATGAATGAGTGGACGAACGAAAGAAGGGCACTCAACCAATTTATCGGGAATTACATATATGGATTAAAACAGTTTGATTCAAATTCATTGGTACTCTGAAGTTTCAAGCATGATGCTAGTCATCAGCCATTTTGATATATATATATATATACATACATATATGTGTGTGTGTGTGTGTGTGTGTAGTTCAAATTTACAGAAAGCAAAAGACAAAGACAGGTGGGAGAACAAGCAGGTGTATTAGTTTGATGCTCGGGAAAATGGAAGAAGTATTTGATGCTTCAATCCTATGCTCTTCGACAAAAAGGGCTGAGAAGAAAAAAAATGGAGTGAAAATGAAAAAAAATGTAGGGATTAATGGTTCAACATAATGAATAAAATACATTATTCATGGGGTAGAGATCTAAGATGAAAATAGACACAAACATCCCAAGGTATAGACTTGAATAATTGTTGAGAGATATCTCTCTTGACTTGAAACTAATGGTATTTTAGTTACTCCACAAATAAGGAATATTTATCCACCAATGCAGTGTTGAGCACTCATTCTTACTCTTCAATGTTAGCATGTATATACATTCTGTTGCACAAAAGTATATCGCCAATACAAATATAAATTTTAAAGAAAGTAAGCAATCTAATTTTCCTCCCATCAGCCCTCATAAAATCTTCCATAATTTTTTTAAAAACGTTTTTTATCTATATTCCACTATTATTTTTATCTATACTCTATTATTAGTATGTTTATATATCTATATATCCATGTATATTTCTAGTATTCATATATTTTTATATCTCTAATATATCAATATATGTTTCAGTTCAGACAATCCTTATTTTATCTTAATTAAACTCGTATATGTATATATATAATAAAAATTTAGGGTTCAAGTGAATCAGATACTTAAATGGTAAAACACCAGGTCGGGTCAAAAGAAAGGAAATCATGTATATAACAAAATCAGAGGAACAAATACATATATACCAACGTACTGACAGATTATTATTCCAGTTGTATATACAATAAACTGCATCTGACTGAGTATATTATTAGTTTCAAGGCTACATTTAGGAACACACACTGCACTTAGATCCACACTAATAGCAGGTTCCAAGTAAGGTGAATAATAAATAAATAACAACAGATGGATAACGGCTCACTTACTGCTGCTGTTTCCAATAAGTTTTCTATTGATGAATAGAGATATTACTGGTCAGGGAATCATGAAGTGATGATTTTTGAAATTTTTTTTTAAATGTGTAATTCATGTATATTCACCTGATAAAAACATGTTATTTTTCTGCATGATGTTATATTTCTATTCATCAATAAGAAGAACTCATTGGAAACAGCTTTATTGAATGAACTATTATCCATCTGTGGTTTTATATATATATATATATATATATATATATATATATATATACTAGCAGGCCTCCTAGCCTTTGGCCTGGTTTGTATGATGCTCTAATGTATTCATAAGGCAGATATTAGCATCTATCACAACACCCATTAACAAGATATTTCAATATTGCATAACATAGTTTTTAGCATTTATTTACCAAATATCACCAAATTTCATTTCACCAATCGAAAATACGATTACTTGTAATCATAATACATGTAAGAGAAGGGATGTTCCAATAGTAGATCAATGGGAAAGTGCTTTACAGATAAGATGAATTTATAGTGACTGAAAAATGTATCATGGCACAAACTGTGAATCAGGTATTTAACGTAGCATTAGAATTTTCAGTTCTGTTGTGGAGACCTTTTGATCTCATAGGTATTTGGTTTCTGTCTTTGGGACTATTGTCATCAGTTTATCTGGATGGATATTTTCTTAGAGGCTATCAGCAGATAGGGCCATAATCGTAAAATACACTGCTGTTGGCTGTCTAATAAATTTCACACATGGAAAGACAGGAAGAAACATATGAAAAGAATATCTTTGTGACTCCCAGTGGGTGCTTTTAAACAGTTGAGATGTGTTCATCTGTAACTGCGAAGGGCTCCTCCCTCCCCATTTTCTGAAAAAGGAATATTGTTAGTATTGATGGTAGTAGTCGTGATAGTTGTAGTGGTGATGTCTCTGTAATCGTGGTGCTTATATATATA
>NC_068983.1:94651356-94652641 GCF_001194135.2 Octopus bimaculoides
TATATATAGGCACAGGATGGCTTCTTGGAGCTAATTCACGGCAGCTTTCGTCCTAATTTTGGGACTGCCATGTTGGCTTGGCGATAACTATTAATTTCCAGTACCGCTGCCGTAGTCTCCTTTAGAGAGACTTAGAAATATTAATAACTCTATGTATATATATATGTATATATATATATATATATATATATATATATGTATATAATGTATATATATAGAGAGAGAAGGAGAAAGAGAGAGAGAGAGCTGAATACATAGAGAGAGAGAGAAAGAAAGAGAGAGAGGGAGAAAGAGAGAGAATAATGAGAATAATGACGAAGGGTTAAAAAAGCTTAAAAATAATTGAAAATGAAACAAAATTGAAATCAAAACATTAAACATTATTGAAAGTGGGTAGAAATAAACACTACGTAGTGTAGTAGTAGTAGTAGTAGTAGTAGTAGTACTACGCTAGGGTATCTGGAGAAAGCTGAATGTGATTTCAGAATATAATGAGGAAAAATACGGATCTTGGGAATTTTCTGAAAGTCCTCTCCCCACCTCAAGGTTTTCCTCACAAATTACTTTATAGCCATAATGTATGCCATTTCAAAGGTATTTATATAAAATTTCATTGAAAAAAACCCATTTCCCTAAAAGTTATGAGGGAAAAAACTTGGATTTTGTGAATTTTCCGAAGTCCTCTCCCCACCCCTTGAAAAAGATTTTCCCCACAGATTTCTTTATAATCGTAAAAGATTGAAAAAACCTCATTTTCCTAAAAGTTATTTGTGCTGAGTAGATTTCTTCAGTATGAAACTGATACAATTGCTGTCAGAAGAAATTCTTGTTTTATTATTTCAATACTACTTTAATTTGTTTGCACAATGACAAATTGCCATTGTGCAAGCAAATTAAAGTAGTATTGAAATTACATTGATGCAGTAGTTCTTGTTTTTGTTTGAAGAATTTCTTCTATCAACTTTAGATTTCTTCTAACTGTTAATGAGCTAGCATTTAGAAGTGTTATGTGTGTATGTATGTATATATATGAATAGTTATCGCCAAGCCAACATGGCAGTCCCAAAATTAGGACGAAAGCTGCCGTGAATTAGCTCCAAGAAGCCATCGCCTCTAGCTAGCTATGTGACACACGAAACCTGTGTCCTTTATAACCTTCGAACAGGGGAGGTCAGCAGTGTCCCCCTGCTGGTTTGGCATCTTGCCCTTGTCAATGCAGAGCAGCCAAGCCCTAGCCAGGCAGCGCTGCTGACTATCTGTTCGAAGGTTATAAAGGACACAGGTT
>NC_068983.1:94652651-94654480 GCF_001194135.2 Octopus bimaculoides
TTTACAAGGGGCAACACCCTGAAACTAGTCTGCAGATGCCAAACCAGCAGGGGGACACTGCTGACCTCCCCTGTTCGAAGGTTATAAAGGACACAGGTTTCGTGTGTCACATAGCTAGCTAGAGGCGATGGCTTCTTGGAGCTAATTCACGGCAGCTTTCGTCCTAATTTTGGGACTGCCATGTTGGCTTGGCGATAACTATTCATATATATACATACATACACACATATACACAGACACATATATACATATATATACATACACACATATATCCACATATATACACACATATATACACACACATATACACACACACATATATATATATACAGTTATGAGGGAAAAACTCGGATTTTGTGAATTTTCCGAAGTCCTTTCTTCACCCCCTTGGAAAATATTTTCCCCAGAAATTTCTTTATAATCGTAATGTATGCCATTTCTATAAAATTTCATTGAAAAAACTCCTATTTTCCTAAAACTTATGAGGGAAAAACTCGGATCTTGTGAATTTTCCGAAGTCCTCTCCCCACCCTCTCGTTGCTTTTCGCGCATTTTTTTTTCATATTCGCTTCCTACACATTGTTTTACACCCATTCGAATATTTTTTTTTTTTTTTGATTTTCATTTCCGGGTCAAGATGTAAACATTAACCCAGAATTATATTAGTACATTTCTAAAGTAAGACCTCTTTTGATTAATCCACTTATATTCTTATAATATATCATACACTACCATGAATACAGCATAACTGTTTATCAGACGAAAATTGAACGAAGAAAAGAATATTTTATTTATCAGATACAGGTACCAATTAATACAATTGTAAACTAGGGAATTTTTTGAGCTTCAATTAACTTTAAAAAGTAAAGAACATAACTATTTTTAACACAGTATGCAATAAACCAACTTAAAAAACAGGCTCGATTTACTCAATTCAGTAGGGTACAGGAAGATATTGCACAGTAATTCCCGGGTCCCTGGAAGCCAGATAAGAAGAATGAAAAAAACATGAGTTATTTCCCCTCCCATATCGCTCCGTTTTGAATGTAAAATTCTCGAAAGAAATGGTGTTAGAATATTTTTTTAAAAACCTTATGCTTTTATTATTCTTTTACCCAATGAGAAACTAGCATTTAATTATATCGAACTGTTAATCAAATGTGATCTTTGATCTTATAAACCAAGGTAAAAGTGTTTGTGCTAGAGGTCATCACATGCCCTCTGATACCAAAATGGCTAATTTTCTTGCTGAATAGGTGCAAGAAAAGAGGTTGCATAAAAACGCACACACACAACAACTGGCCTTCCTGGTTTTTAGATTTTCTTCTGTTTATGCGGAATCATTTCTACAAACAGCTGATAGGCTACACGAATTGAAATACTGACACAAGGGAAACAACTGATAGCTATGGAGTTGCATCCCTTACATTAATTCGCACATGTTACCCCAACTGTCTGACGAAGAATAAATCCGCACAATTATATTTGAGATACACACACATTAGATATTAGCAATGGAAACAGTATAATTTTTTTTACCGAAGTGCGATCTTTGTATACTAGTTAACGTGCATGTGTTTTAAGAGTGCAGTATTTCTCTTGAGAGAGCATTTTATATAGACGTTTAGTGCTTAGAAACATAAAAGATCAACAGCAGACGAAATTTGTCCAACACCAGAAGGTAACCACTGTCAGCATTGCTGGCGTGTGTGTGTGTGTGTGTGTGTATATATATATATATATATATATATATATATATATATATATATATATGCGCGCGTGTGTGTGTATGTATGTATCTATCTATCTATATATATATACATATATAT
>NC_068983.1:94654621-94680768 GCF_001194135.2 Octopus bimaculoides
ATATATATATATATATATATATACATAGAGAGAGAGAGAGAGATTTGGGATAGAGAAGAGAAACTGTGTACAATTGTAGAAATCAGCTACCCAATGAATTTTAACAAAGCTAAAGATCAGTGAAAAAGAAAACACCTATGTTGAACTGTTGAGAAATTTGCAGTTATATATAAACCGATAAAATATATTTCTTACATTGAAGCCGCCAAATGTAAGTACAGGGTCACGTCGGAGTTACCAATCATATCGTACAGATGAAAAGTTACGGGATGTAGAAATAGCGATTCTTGTCTCTCGTTAGTCGCTTCAAGTAGATCGTTGAAAGTAGGATGAGACAGCGTAATAACAACATCGAAGAGAAAAGAATAATATTCACAGGCTTTATTTGCCAGAAGTAGTTAGTAAGACAGACACAGTAGTAATTGTAAATAAATGACAATGGCAAAAATGTGCGTTGGAAGCTGTGTATGGAAGTCAAGTACTGTCTATTGACAGAGAGGAAGAATGGGTAAGAATTGCGTGGTCCCTTTTCATTCACCTGATGTTGTGCTCTAGGTTAACCGGTTGCATTCGAAGAGAGAGAGAGAGATGATGTTATTTAGCTGGTTCAAAACCGAAGAGGGCGAGAGAGAGATACTCTCAGTTATATAATGTTTGGTCAGGAAGTAGGTTAGACCTAAAACAATGGATTGACCTGTCCACGACCACCTAAGGTCCTTGGAGGTCAGATATTTCTCATTTATCCCCAATATAGGGATAAAACACAAAGGATCAGACATTCGTCCGACAAGCAACAGGTGTGTGAATTCGGTTTTCGAATCTCACTCGAACAGAGGAAAGCAATCTCCTAAGCATGCATGCATACAGATTGCTCCATCCTCACTGATTATTATCGTCTTCTTGAGCATCCACCTTCTAATTGACATTTCTGACTTTCTATCCACGATCTCTTGGATGACTATTCAGGCTTGGTACAGAACTGCATTGTTTGAAACATAAGTGGTAGACGAAAGTTGTAATTCATTGTGCTCTTCCACTTGCTTAGGTCCACATGACACCACAGGACTTTCAGTAGATGGAATGATGAGGTCACCAAAAAGAGATATCTATGCGTCATTGGATTATTGTGATAAATACTTGTACAACACAAGTACGACTCATAAGTTTCCATAATGGGCTGAAGGAAGATGACCAGTAATTGTGTGAAACCGCAGGTTTTGCATCAGAGTAACTTTGAACTGCATCTGTAGTGGGTCTCTGATTTGGGAGTTCTAGGGTTTTGAGGCGTGTAGAATCACCTCTTAACCACTGTTGTTCCCAGGTCTACTCAGACCCATGGTAGTAGCACTTGTCAGAGTTCCAGCTATAGATTAAATAGCATATGTGATGACATTCCAAGTACAGGAATGCAGACATACCCTTGGTTGGTGTCAGAGCATGCACTAAAACCTCCAGGAATGAGGGACCCCAAGCTATTGTCACAGAATCCTTCTAGGTGAAGGACACATACATATGAGCAACATTCCTTGTGTGATAACATTAAATATATGCCCAAAGAAGCTGCATGACTTTACCACAATGTATCATCAGATGAAAGGATGTGTATATCAGCAGAATACGCAGAGATATGTTAGTAGAAAACTCCAAGATAATAGTAACATTGATCATTGAAGCAGGCTATTATGACCAACAACCAGATTACTACCTCCCACTTTGAAGGGTATGAGTTTGCAATCCAGGAACAAGAAATATTAACCAAATACCTGATGCACAAAAGGGACAGAGATGCAAGAAAAGCAGTAAAATGTGACGACTGATGCAGACATTGTGGAGTTAACACCGAAGATTATCACCCCCATCATAAGCAGTTGTCCAGAAATGTCATCACAGTATTATCTACCAATGAGACATACTGCATAATGAGATCTGTTGGAAGGATAACCCCCAAGGACAAAGAAATAAGAACCCACAGGATGGGGAAGCCATAGTCACTCATAATAAAAAGTAGTACTGGTGGAATGTCCCACTGAAAACCTCAATAAAATGTAAACACAATAGACCTGATATGAGTTGGGATAGAGAAGAGAAACTGTGTACAGTTGTAGAAATCAGCTGCCCAACGAATTTTAACAAAGCTAAAGATAAGTGAAAAAGAAAATACCTATGTTGAACTGTTGAGAAATTTGCAGTTACTCTATCCAGATTACAAGTTCAGGTTTATACCTGTAATTATTGGAGCCCTGGAGTATGTAACACTGCCTAAATACCAATATTGAGAAATTAGGCTTCTCAAAACCAGAAAGGAGAAAGCTGATTCAAAGACTACAGATCCAATCCATCACTGGAACTATCAAGTTTATCATTTAAGTATATGTGAGCATGTCTAGATATGCAACTATATGTATGAGAATACATACATAAAACAAAACATTCAAATTTGCACATATACATACATACAAAAATACTGTTGATGTTGAAATTCCAATGAAGGAATCTTGGATCTAAGTTAGAAACTGGTTCTTTCTCTAATGGCAAGAAATCTTGAAATAAACTGAATAATGACAAACATACATACATACACACACACACTGAAGATATCACCTACATCATAAGCAGATGTCTGAAAATGTCATCACATTTTATCTACCGATGAAACATGTTATACCAAAGACACTACACAATAAGATCTATCAGAAGGATAACTCCGAGGCCAAAGAAATAAGATCCCACAGTACGGTAGAAGCCATAGCCACTCAAAATAAGGAGTATGGGTGGAATGTCCTGGTGAAAACCTCGATAAAATGTAAACATAACAGGCCTGACAGTGATTTAGAATAGAGAAGAGAAACTGTAAAGTTGAGGAAATCAGCTGTCCAGCAGATGTTAACATAAAAGCTAAAGACCAGTGAAAAAGAAAATATCTATGCTGAACTATTGAGAAATCTAGCTATTCTGTCCAAATTACAAATTCAAGTTTATAATTACAGCTTCTATTTTCATTTAAGACTTTTTCATTTGAACACTTAATTGCCATTTCCTTCCTATACCCCTTACACTATGTAAATATGTATTAAACCAGAAGTGTGTATGCATATGTGTGTGCATGCATGTATGGGTGGCTGAGGATTGCCTCTGTCAAGGATTGAATTTCACAAGTTGCTCTTCATCTCCCTCTACAGACCTATGGATGAGGACAGCTGTGTGAAGAAGTACCATCTCTAACAGTGGAGGGAAGCTGTGGAAGAGGGAAACCAAGGAAGACATGGGATGAGATGGTGAAGCATGATCTTTGAATGTTGAGCCTCAGAGCAATGACTAGTAATCGAGACCTTTGGCAATATGCTGGAGAAGACCCATCAGGCCAAGTGAAATCATAGTTCTAGCTGTTGTTGGTGTCACATAACTGAAACCTGTGCTGGTAGCATGTAAAAATACCTTTTGTGATGAGAAGACCCATCAAGCCAAGTGAAAGCATAGTTGTGGCTGTTGTTAGTGTCACATAAGTGAAACCTGTGCTGGTAGCATGTAAAAATACCTTTTGTGATGAGAAGACCCATCTAGCCAAGTGAAAGCATAGTTGTGGCTGTTGTGTTACATAACTGGCACCCATGCCAGTGGAATGTAAAGAGCACCTTTTGAGCATTGGGCCTCACAGAAGCAATAACAAATGACCAAGACCTTTGGCAATATGCTGTACTTGAGAAGATCCATCAAGCCAAGTGAAATTGTAGTTGTGGCAGATACTGGTGTCATGCAACTGGCACCTATTATACTCTTGGAGTGGTTGGCATTAGAAAGGGCATCCAGCCATAGAAACCATGCCAAATCAAACTGGAGTCTGGTGCAACCCCTCAGCTTACCAGCCCTGGTCAAACCATCCAACCCATGACAGTATGGACAATGGACATTACATGATGATGCTATACATATATCATCATCATTGTTTCAACATCCACTTTCCCCACACTAGTACAATTCAGACAGAATTTGTGGAGGCAGATTTTCTACAGCTGCATACCCTTTGTCACAAACCCTCATTTCCAAGCAAGGTGATATTTCCTTCTGGCTGGACATATTTTCATAGAAGATTGGAAATGAAGTACATTGCTTGTAAGACAAAAACATTTGGTTACAACTATCAGTGTCAAAATAAGAGGACACTTACACACAGACACACACATATTTTCCTTGTAAAAGTTAGATGTTAAATTGTTTATCCTACTGTGGGACACCTTTGTCTTCTACTATAGCTGCAGGCCAACTAGGGCCCTGGGAGTAACTTTTGACAGGTGGAAATTGGAAGAAGACTGTGTGTGTGTGTGTGTGTGTAGCATACATTATATATATATGTAGTGAAACTACCTCCCGCCATTAGATACAAACTACTATCGCCATTACATACAATCTTCTCATTTAAATATAAATAAATGCGAGCGTAGTAGAGAACCCATTCCTTGTCCATCACGTGACTGATCATTATTCGAATCGGCAACTTCTTCGAACCTTTCCCGCCAGAACGCAAACTGACCAATCACGGCCCCTAATAAGGTCACGTGATAGAGTATATTTCTACCATCTGGTGAGCCAATAATTTGTTATAAATAGCTTTAACTCGGCAGCCAAATTTGTCTCGGTCCAGTTTCTCTTTGAGAACTGTTCCGTGTACCACACGACAGCAGCAGCAGCCAGCGACCACTTCAGCAGCTTCGTCCAGCCACGATGACCTCCGCCGTCGCCACATCAGCAACAAGAGTCTACTACTACTATCCAGCATCATCATGACCAACACGATTAATACCAAGCACCCTCTACGCTACCAGCGTCAACACGATTTACTATGTACACCAAACCAAACTCCGCGGCACATCTCTCTCTTCGATTCTGTTAGGTGACTTAGCTTCACCACAGTAAACAAACAGACAAGAGAACCACAGCCAGCGACGAACATCTGTATAAAAATAATCACGGCTAGGCATCGACGCCTCGACATCACAACTAGTGATCAGCTCTGCCAAACTCAGCCTCCCTCACTTTCACATACAGAACTTTTCCTATAGTGTACTAACGAACTGGTATAATTGTCCACGTGTTATTGACTCTCTTTCTCTCTGCTGTAATAACATACACACACATGTATCACTCACATACACACTTTTCTTTGTATGACGGCTTGTCTTTGATTATGTTCTTATATGTCGCATTCACACTCTCACACAGACATACATCTTTAACGCTACAATAAATATACTCTGTTATTCATCTTATTTCGGTTGTGGTCTTTCATTACTGGTCATCTATGTTATCGACGTATAACATAATATATATATCATCTTTGATATATAATTGTATGTTCGACCGTGTGACTCGTGTAAATAAAAGGAGTCCTGTTTTTCCATTCGTCACCATTTCTCCTTTTATGAGTTTGCACGGTCGTCCCTTACATATATATATTGTATGTGTACCATTGACACAAGCCATATTTTTCCTTTCCAGTCCTCTGTAAAAAACATGTCTAGCCATGGGAAATATTAGCTTGGAAGCAGGTGAGGGTTGGCAACTGTAAGGGCATCCTTCCATAGAAAAGATACCTTAACAAATTATGTCTGATCCCAGTAGAGAAAAGTGGGTGTTAAATGATAGGTTGTTGTATCTTTGGATTACTATTTGGCCAATAGAAACACATGCACTGGTTTTCTTTTTCACTTTACTTTGTATTATTGCTTGTCAACTTAAGTGGCAAATTAGCAGAATTGTTAGACCAATGGAAAATCATTTTTTCTTACAACTCATATTCTAAGTTCAAATTCTGCCCCAAAATTTCAGGCCTTGTGCCTAGAGTAGAAAAAGTTCTTTAAGGTGGCGAGCTGGCAGAAACGTTAGCATGCCGGGCAAAATGCTTAGTGGTATTTTGTCTGTCTTTACATTCTGAGTTCAAATTCCGCCGAGGTTGACTTTGCCTTTCAGGGTCAATAAATTAAGTACCAGTTGCATACTTGGGTTGATCTAATCAACTGACCCCCTCTGCAAAAATTTTGGGCCTTGTGCCTAGAATAGAAAAGAATAGTTATGTCACATCCACTGGCTTTGTGCCAAAATTCAAAAGAATTGTTGTTAATCAACTAGTTAATTAATTAGCCAATCAACTAATCATTTGCTTGGATAATTGTTTGTCAGTCATTTTGCTATCATTTATGACTCCGTCAATGACATGCTTTAGTTACTTGGCAATCTCACTAGTACCTGTGGCACAAGAAAAGATCCAGTACACACTGAAAAAAAAAAATGGTTGGTGTTGGGAAGGGCATCCAGCTATAGAAACTATATCAGCATGGAGGATGGACATTAAATGATAACATTTATACTTTTAGGGACGTGTGAGAGTGAGAAATCTCAGTAATTGCATGTATGTGTATGTGCGCATACGTGTTTGCATTTAAGTGTGACTGCTTTGCATATGGAAACACATTTATGTGTTAGTGTCAATCAATACATGCAGATTTTAAATAGAAAGATAAACAGAAAGAAAGAAACTGAATAGAGGGAACAAATTAACTGAATATATACATACAGCTTTCCAAGAGCATAAACACCTCAGTATAATCATGAGTGTATGGATACATTTCATTGGGTTTAAACTGGGAGGGGGGGGTCATTTGGTTATAGTGCAGATTGTATGCATGCACACAAGCATTAACATACTTGTACTTATTTCTCTATTTTAGAGTATCCCAGCAGGTTACAGTTCTATAGCTGTATTCCTTTATCTCTCAAGAGAATCAAAAAGTATCCATGCATATAAGCATTTATGCTCACACATACAACTACCCAAACACACATACTTATACACAGCTAGGGTCTTTACCCTAGCTGTGTATAAGTGGGATTGCACATAGAAAGTTACTTTTGATGATGGGATACATTAAAAGGGTAAAGACCCCCTTCGGTCATGAATGACCATGGGATTGCACCTAGAAATTTACCCTCCAAGGCACAAGTCTGGGCAAGGTTGTATGAAAGTCCAGAAGTCACCCATGTATACCAGCTTCCACTCTTCATACTACTGTAGTGAAACCTCTCTCTCGGACATTCAATCACAAATGATAACAAAGTGGCAAACATCTAGCCTTCGGCTGCCTTGGACCCTTGTGTCCACCTCCGATTGGTTCTTATTTGCGCAGCAATTGTCTACAGTTCTGTTTCGCGCCAGGGTGCATACCGTCCAATCGTGGCCTTCTAATAAGGTCACGTGAGAGAGTGTTTTTCTGCTGTTCCGGTGAGCCCCCATTCATCTATAAATTAGCCTGTTTGTCTTTGATTTCAGACCTCTTACAGAACACAGCTCCAGCCAGTTTCCAGCGACGACGTCATCACCACCAATGGACTGTCTACCACAATGTCGTAGCCAGCAACACCACCACCAGAGTACACGCTAACAACAACAACCGCGGTTTTCATCTCAACACTATTTGAGTGGATTGTTTCCACCACGAAGTTTAACAGCCAGAACCAACCTGCAAGAATCTTCTGTACCAGGTAACCGGTCGCAGCATCAACGCTCAACTTCACACACAACATGTGGCACCACAGCTCTGCTCCTTGGCCACAAGTTCCTGAGTACAGACATTCAACTGTGTAACTCTTATACGAACTGGTATTTTCTCCATCTTTGTTCAGGACGCTTATAGTCTCTCACAGACTCTTATTCCATGTTCTGTATTTCTCTCTCACATACACACATATTGTTGTATACATACTCTTGTACAAGAAGGCCTGTCATACACATTGTATTGTTTATATGCCGCAGGCACGCACACACAGACACACTGTTCGCTATGTTAATAAACTTACTCTCTCTATATATAATTAACGGCTGTCTCTGTCACTCACTTTCTTGTTCCTTTAGTAGCACTTGGCTCACATCTCACATTGTGAGCCTTCATATGTCCATATTACATGTTTTTGTGGTTGACCGTGCGACACATTTAAAGGAGCCTCTCTTCGTTCATCGCCATCTCCTTTGGTTCGCACAGTCGATACCTACACTACTGATGGTATCCAAGGGAAAGACAAAGGCTGATACCAGCTTGGTACCAGTGATATTGCAACCGATTTCTACAGCTGAGTGAACTGGAGAAATGTGAAAAAGTGTTTTACTCAACAACACAACACAACACAGCCCGGTCTGGGAATTGAACTCACTACCACATGATTGTGAGCCCAAAACTCTAACCACTGAGCCATGTGCCTTCACACACTTATACACAGCTACTTATATGTGTGAGTGTGTGTGTGTGTTTGTATATTTATATATGCACACATGCATGTGAACCCAGAATCCATATATATACACATATGTATAACTTCTGTCACACACACACACACATGTAAATACACACCCATTATTAAGTACAAATACAAATGGCTGAAGCTGGTTTTAGCAAATTCTTTAATGCATTTATCAAATACGAACTTCAACCTGGAGAGAACTATCTTCATGTCTGATCTCAATTTTTTTTTTTTTTGTAGGAAAGTAATAAATTTACTTTATCTTTTTACCAATAAACCAAACAAAAACAAAAAAACACAGTAACTAAAGAAGGTAATTCAATGGAAATATCTTTGTAATTACTCAGTAATCATATTCTGGTTTGACATGCCAGGCTCAGAACATTTCCTATTGAAGGCTCAAATTCAGAAAAAAAAAACAAAAAAAAAAAAAAAAAAAAAAAAAAAAAAAAAAAAAAAATCGAGATTTATGAAATCAATTTTAAAACTGTTTCTCCAATAATAATTCCAAAACAAATTAGCTGAATATATACATATAGCTTTCCAAGGGCATAAGCATGCTTACATTTTAATAGCAATACATATATATTCATAAACTAAAAAAAACATTTTTTTAAAAATTAAACCTGTTTTTCCTCACTATACACTAAAAGGATAATTATAGCAATATATACATAGTCATAAGCTAAAACTTAAAAATTAAACCTACTACATATATTTAAAAGGTTGTAATAGTTACCTTGTACATGAGAAAATAAAAGAACTTGAAATCTGCTTCATTTCTGTAGTTATATAACCCTGTTTGTCTGATGTACACAGTATACTAACTGAACTTACAGATATGATTCTTATGTATTTAGCTAACATTTCAATATATCTGACCATTTCTATGAGCACCATCACAAAGCAATTTTTCAAAAATGCTGGCATTGGTAAACAATCTTATTTTTATTCAGTCTTACAACAACTGAAGTAATTGTTGTGAAGAGAAACATGAAGAAGTGAGCCCATTATAATAAATTTAGACTTTTGTACAACACAGCTGGGCAAATATTAAGCAGCAGTGAAATTAGGATGGGAACAGAGTAAAGTTTTGTTGACCTCAATAGATTTTGAATAGTATAAAATTAGTTTCCTTCATATCAGTTTATAAGAAATGTGAAGATATATCTCAAAATTTCACCTAATTTCAAGAAAGAGTCAAATATATAGCTGCAGATAGTTAAATGCATTGGATATCCCAATTCAAGTGAGATGTTGACATCTTCAACAGCAAAAACAATTTAAAGCTGGTCTGCAGTGAAAATATATTTGGATTTGTTGAGTTATTTTCAAATAATTTTATGTAAATTATAGAATGTAAAAAACAAAATATCTTCAGATAGAAACTCATTTCTACCTGACAGAAGAAATAAGCTCATACCTGGAAAGTAAATATCTAGAGAAATAAATATGAAGAAAAGAAAAGAAAAAAAAAGTCAAAATAGCTGACTTGGTTTTCTTGTTGGATGATGTCAAACAATGAAAACAAGGGAAAAGAACATTAAAAAAAAAAAAAAAATTATACACTCCCAACAACATCCTGAGTAATGTCTTATATCACAGATGATCATGGACAAAATTTCACTGTATCATTTTGAAGGTCTAAAAGCAAAACAATATTATTTTGCTTTAACCAAACTAGTATTCTGAAAATTACCACATGACCATGAAGATGGCTCTCTAGAATCCCATGTGAAGTCACTATTTTGATGGTAGAGAGAAATGTGTGCCTTATAGTCAGATTGAGAAAGTACTTGTTGGCAGACATGGCAACTCTGGAGAAGGTTCTCCTTTGATGTCCAAACGTGCTTTGAAGCAGTGTTAATTTGTGTGGAGGAGTTGTCTTGATGAACCCCAAATAAAGCCTGTTGCTTAGCAATATCTGGCAAAAGAGCAATAAGTTCTTGAACAATATTAGGGAAGTTTTCAGACCCAAGTAAATCAAAACACTGGCGATAGTATTCTTGGGATGAGATTACACCATGACGGAAATCTTGAGATAATGATTTAAAAGTGTCAAAACGATTTTCATCATTGGAAAGAGCAGTGCGAATCTCAGTGATCAATTGTCGGTTACGTCCCACAAAATTTGAAGGGGGACAGTAATTAAATTTAAGGGTTGTATTTATTGGATGTTGACCAGTTAGTGCTTGTTGAAAGTTAGTAATTGCAGAATTTGACAATGAAAGGCCTGGTGGAGGTCGGGGCAGTAAAGATTTATAGGCTGAACTACTGTCTTTGTTGTTAGGAAAACCTGCAAAACCAGGAGGTGGTTTCACAGAAGTTTTTAAACCTGATCCCTGTATAAGTTTGTCATTTTTGCAAAGAGCAGGGAAATCTTCTTCAGACAGTATATTTTGAACAGTAAATTCTTTGGGTCTAGCATCAAGCTGTTTGTTACTTGTGTTTTGCTTTGTGTCAGTTTTTACATCTGACTCTTCCCAGTTTTTACCTATTTTATCAGCCCTACCTTCATCCAACTCTGCTTTACCATTTAACTGTATCACACAATCCACACAACTTTTACTATTCCCTCTTGAGCTATCAGAGTCGGAGGCAGCAGCACTACTTTCAGAAGAATCAGCAGCAGGCACAGGTTTCTTTACATCTTTAGTTGATGAATCACATGACACCTTTTCTGTAGAAGAACTTTTTTCTTTATTCTTTTTACTTTTCAACACAAGGCTCCCAGTAAAAGAATTTGATTTTTTTTCTTCTGAGTTTTTTACAGTAGGTTTTTTAATAGGCCAAGTAGCAACAGGGACATTGTTTTCTTGACTTTTCTTCTTATTTGTTAAGCTTGGGAAGTTTTCTTCACTATCTAATAATTTACTAACATCTTTCAATGTTACAACAGGTGATATATCATTTGCTTTAGCACTGGTTTGTTTATTATTACTCTGTTGCTTATTACTGGCTTGTTTATTACTGGCCTGTTGCTTAGAATTATTAGTTTGTTGCTTAACACTGGCAGACTGTTTAGTACTGGACGCTTGCTTATTGCTGCTTTGCTCTTTGGCACTTGGTTGTTTCACATTGGTCTGCTGCTTAGTGTTGACAGACAGTGGCATTGTGTATGATAATAGACTTATATCAGTTGAATCACTATTCATATAATTGAATGTTGTTTGTTTTTGCTTTTTGGGTTGCTGCTTTGTATTTTTGGTCCATACATTTGGTTGTGTACCAGAGGCATGATTGGCAGAATTATTTTTCTTATTTGAGGTTGCTAACTGAGGGAAGTCTTCTTCAAATAAAATAACTGGTTGTTTCTGTTTATGAGAGTTTGTCTCTTTCTTCTTACCATAGTAAATTTTAGGACTTGGTTTCACCTCAGCATTAACAGTTGATGAAGAGTTCGATGTTAATGATGGAAATTCTTCAACCATATTGTTAGCTAAGTTATGTGGATTTGATCGAGTAGCCCAACGGGTTTGGAATGTGCTTTGATCATTATTAACTCCAGTAGCAGATGGAAGGCTTGGAAAATCTTCATTCAAGCTTAATTTTAGTAAAGGCTTAGTAGAGCTGTTTTCAGACTTTTCCTTTCTGACAGTCTTTTCCCCTTCTGCTTTCATTAATGCTTGCTGATGTTGGACCTCATCTTCTATAGAAGCTGCTATAGCTTTCTGTAAATCAGCATCTCTAGGGAAGAATAAACAATATTTCATTAAAAATCATGAGAGAAAAGAATATGTAATTGCTAAAAAGGAACTATAGTTATATTGTAATTTCACTGCCCTTCAGAACTCTAAGTGATTATTTTAACCTTTCAGCATTTAAACCAGCCATGTCTGGCCTAAATACTATACCCAATTTATGTTTAAACTGGCCAGATCTGACTTCTCACACCTACCCTACTTAGTCATTCTAAAAATAAACAACCACATCATCAAAACCTCAAAGCTATGAGATAATGCATAATCAATTCAAAATAATGCAAATAAAAAAAGTATTATATTTGACAGAATAAACTGAATACTAAAGGGTTAAGTAATTATTTCTACAAGCTAATGTAGATATCACACACTGCTTATATCATCTATATCAACACACTCGCACTTCAGATGATGTATAATAAACAGCTATTCTAGTTCACTTATGCTTTTCATGTCACAATATACATTCAACAAATCATACTCAATTCATGTCTCTACAATCTCCAGAAATCTTCCATATTCAGGCTACTGACATGTGAAGCTCATGTGACAGAAAACAGAAATGATGATGATAACTGCTGCCAGCACAATCAGATCACCTAATTATTATCAACATTTAGTACATGACCGTCGCTTCATGAGTGTGCTTACCGATAACTAATCCAGTGCATCTAGCACATCTGCAGTCCTAGTTCTCTTCAAGTCTGCTAGAGATCCCACTACATCTTTGTAAACACTCACTGCTTACAATGAATTTAGATATTGAAGACTTATCCACTAACTGCTTTTATATTGAAGAAGATCACTTCACTGATAACACAGATTTTCTAACAAGTAACATTAGAATTGTTATTTTCTACAACAGTATAACAGCCCATTCTTAAAGCCATCTTTCTGCATACTCACTTTTGAAGACGGTGTCTAGAGTACTGTCTGCTGGGTTTAGAAAGCCTAAACCACTCTAATACTTTAGTCTTGGTCTTACTGCATAACATGCTCCATAACTTACTCTTGGATGAAAACTCTTTTGTCTATACACTGAAGCTAGTAACAGTGTCTAGTTGGGGATCATTTTCTTTGTTTTTTGGGACAAAAATGATAAAAAGAATGTCAATACAGAGCATGGTTGATAATCTTAATCTGACACTTCTTATTGACTTCCTTCATTGATACAGACAGTTCCTTCCGGTGCTGTGTAAAAGCAGCCAGTACACTCTGTAAAGTGGTTGGCATTAGGAAGGGCATCCAGTTATAGTAACCACGCCAAAACAGACATGGAGCCTGAATAGCTCTTCAGCTGGTCAGCTTCTGTCAAACCATCCAACCCATGCTGGCATGGAAAACGAATGCTAAATGATGATGATGATGATGATTCATTGCTCGACAGACTATACAAAATAGAACCATGTCAAATGCCTTTTCTAGGTCAGAAGTATTTTTACTTTATTCAAGACAATTCTAGCAGTTACAATGTGATTACACACACACACCTAATTCTATCCATAAAAATTGTCTTGTACCAACTTGGATATAATAGGTCTCCATTATTTTCACTACTCAATCCTGTAATTTTTCTAGTGTTTCTCCAACATTTTCATAACAGTTAATAACAATGTTATATCACATAGATTAACAGCTTTTTGTAAAATCAACTTAGCCAAGACAGTGTTTCTCATAAGGACTCTCACTTGTGGAGGGGAATGTGAGGTTTGAAAACAGGGCAAACAAATTGCTCGGTTTAATAAATCAAGCTGGTTTCCAATATGTTTTTTATTTGTCTAACATCATGGTAAACAAAGAAGAATTATAAAGATGTAAATTCTATTTTGCCTTCTCAATAACAAGGAGGGGAACAAAAAATTTCACAGTTATCAGATTGGAAAGAAACAAATGCTTCTTTGGTCTTAATTAATGGATTTAATCAAAATATATTTCCTTTCACTATTGATAACATAATCCCATCTATCTGGCAAATCATTGATCCCTCAGACATAAAATTCTTTGGATTTTGAAGTAAAGAAACATCAATATCATTTTTAATCCCTTCACAATTGATAAACTGTTTTCCTTCTAAATAATGTTGCAATAATCTGAAAAAATGATAGTCAGATGGAGTAAGAAGGGTGAGGCAAAACTTCCATATTTAATGCCACAATCTTTTCCTGAGTGATTTGGGAAATATATGGTCTTGCATTATCATCTCAGAGCAACACCTTTTTATGATTTACCAATGATAGGCACTTTTTATGTGCTAGGCATTCCAAATGACAACAATACTTAGCTGCATTACTGTTTCATTTTGGTTTAAGTTAATGCAGAGAAATATTGTTCTCAGCTTGGAAGCATTACACAAAAATTTACAAAAAGTACCTGCCATTGGTCAATCATAAAGAAGTGTTGATCTTACATGACAATATAAGGCCAGATATTGCCCAAGTCATTCAGGAAAAGATTATGGCATTAAATATGAATGAGATCCTTCATATCCCACGAAACAGAACATAACATTTTTTGGTTGTAGCCTGGTTTGGGAGATGGATTTTCCTTCTTCATTGGGTACAAACCATTGTTGTTTTCATAGAGAATCGACTTTTCATCACTTGTAATGATTCTACCTAGGAAAGGCTCAGTAGCAAGTCTACTCTTCAAAGATGAGTAGAAAACAACTCTTTGATTAAGCTGAGAAGCAATCAGATGATGAGGGGACCTAATGACCAAGTTAAGACATGAAGATGTTTTATGATCAAAGTATGACTTCAACTAATTCTTGTGCAGTTTGCTTTGGATTTTCTTCAACTATGATTTTCAGAAGCTCAATATCAACAGAACTTGGTCATCCAGATTGAGGAGAATCTGCAAGAGAAAAATTTCCTGAGCAAAACTGGTCAAACCATCATTGGCATGTCTGAACACTTAAGGTTTCATTTCTATAGGCCGAGTAAATATTACTTGCCACTTCCATTGCTGAAGAGCCCCTTTGGAGTTCATACAGCATGCAGTGTTTGATATGGATCTGATCTAAAATCATTTTATAAAGTTAAAGATTGATATGAATTTAATCACAACAGTATAAAGTAATCTGCAAACAAAGAAGAAATCATTAGAATATAAAATTTAATGTTTATTTTACTTAACTATTGAAAAAGTACCTTCAGTGTGATCATGTCAAAAATACAACAGGACTTACTTTTCAACTTGTACATATTAGGAAAGGAGATGGAGTAGGGGCTGGTATTTGTCAGTTTAAGATTCACTGGCTTATGTAACTAATACATTCCTACCTACTGTTACATAGTTAGCATTGCACTAAATCCTGAATAATTTCAGTTCTGATTCCACTAAACCAGACTACAGAGCAAGATGAAGGACATCTAGCTATTTCCAGCATGTTGGATCTCCTTAACTGTTTCTGAGTTGAACAAATTTCTCTTCAATATGATACTGAAAATATGTCTGTACAGGCATGGAAACTATTGAAGAGTTGTGTTCTATGTGTCATGATAAATAGAACAAAGACCACAGGTTTGAAGTTTATTACAAAAAAATAGTTCACATTCTTAACTTCTAGAATATGTATTGACCAACTCTGCAATAACATCACTTACTTTCACTAAGTGGATCCCTTGAAAAAAATTATAACAAAATTTCATTCAATCTGAATATTTGTATTCCAATAAATAAAACATTGCAAATACATTAGTGCATATAACTATTGAAGAAAATGTGAATAGATGTTTACCTTCCATCAAAATATGCCCTTCCTTTTTGAGCTTTAGAATATCTTCCACGAGAACTTGCTTCATTTCTGTAGTCTGGACGACCACCAATATCTGCAACATTCAGATTTTCATGTAAACTTCTTTTACAGTTAAATAAAATTCCTTAACAGCTAAAAGTCATCTCCTGAGCAATATCTAAGATTACTATTTTTACTTAGTGATCAACATGTAATAAAGAATTGAAAGAAAACAAGAACAGGTCTGCCTCAAACATTAGAATTCACATTTTATTTGAATTTACAAATTTTATTAAACTGAAACAGCTTTTGATTAAATTTTCATAACAATTATGGTAGCTGTTTTGAAGAATTTGTTCTCAGTCTTTGGGCTGGTACCAAATTCTTTGAACAATGACCATGGTGATGATGAAGATGAATTCCAATATTTTAAATCCAGATTTGTCCCCGTTAACGGGGGCCAGATCTACCTCACTCTTACAGCAACCACTCTCACATCATCCAGCCTGGTTTTGGGTGTCCTCTCTCCTCAAGCCAACCCTCCCAATCTGCTCCTCCACGTTGTCTTTTGGTTGACCTTGCTTTCACAGTTCATTCATTTTAAACTCAAGCACTCTCCTCAGAACATGAACCTCATCCCTCCTCAACACATGTCCATACCACCAAACTCCATCCGTCTTTACCAGCTGTTCCACCGATTCCTCCAACCTCAGCATCCCTATCAAGTCCTCAGCCCTCCTTTTATCCGATAGTTTCACATCACACATTGCTCTCTCGGTCCTTCTCAAAATTGCCATTTCGCTTTCCCTCAGGCACCATGTTTCACTCCCATACAGCATTGCCGAGCTCATGCAACTCCAATAAACCCTTCCTTTCATCTTCAAAGAGAACCTTTTCCCATATAATAATGCTCCACATTCCCTGAACTTCACCCAGCCAAGTCTTGCTCTTGCTGTCACAGATACTTCACATCCACCCTATCTCTCAAATAACAAAACCCTTTCACCGTTTCCACCTTGTCACATAGCGTTTCCACTGGTTCCACCAGCCCTCCAGCTCCTTTCTCACATCTTCCACAAACAAACTCCCTTGCCAGTCTTGGGGTCACCTTCTTCATTTTCATACATCTACCATGAATCCATTTCCCACATGTGCCATTACCCTCCTCCCACACACACCACATGGATCCACCTTACTCACTAACACTTCTTCCACCCCACTCACCACCACCATTGTCTTCCTGAGGTTTACTTTCAAACACCTCCTCCTATTTCCAAAACTTCTCCCTCAATCCCTCCATCATCTCACTCATCAGAACAAGGTCATCCACAAACAGTATCTCCATTATCAATCCCTCTCTTGCAGTCTCCGTCACCACATCAATCACTATTGCACCTTCCTTGGAACCCTATCAAATGCCTTCTCTAGATCAACGAAGCACATGTACCACCCCTTCTTATCTCAGTATTTCTCTTGCAATCTCCTTACAATGAACACTGTTTCTATTGTCCCCTTTCCTGGCATAAAACCAAATTGCATCCACCATTTTCTGAATTCTCCTCTCCAACACCCTTTCCATGATCTTCCTTGCATGCTCCAAAAACTTCACTCCCCTATACGCCCCACAACTCATCTCATCCTCCTTTCCCTTGAAGATCGGTACCACCACACTTAGTGTCCAATCATCTGACATTCCTCTTCTATCCAGCACATCCTGGCAGAACTCCACCAATACAATCCCTATCTCTTCACTTGCAGTTATCATTTCCACACTTGCTTCTGATGGACCAGCTGCCTTTCCTGTTTTCATTTCTTTCATTGTCTCCACTACTTCTTCCCAACTAACCCTCTTCACTACAACAGCTTCCACTCTTTGATTCCATTCATTCTCCTCATTCATAATTCCCACCATATGCTCTTTCCAAACTCTTCCCCTGTCCTTCTCACTAAAATTCAACCTTCCATCACTCCTGCCTCACAACCTTCACTCCTTCAACATCCCTTCCATCTTTTTTTTTCATTAATTTCATAAACCGAAACACTATCTGGGTTCTCATCCAGCCTGCTCAACTTCTCCTCAGCCTCTTTCCTCACAGATCTCGCAACCACCCTCTTTGCACGATTCTTCATGTCATTATACCTAGCTTTCATTTGCTCAGTCCCATTATTACATAGAGTCTTGTGTACCTCCTTCTTCTTTGTTATCACATCCCTCACCTCCTCGTTCCACCACCACATATCTCCTTGATCTCTTCTACCTTTCATCCTTCTGAACACTTCGTCACATGCCTTTAGTACCCCTTCTTTAAAAGACTTCCACAAATCCGGTGCATCAATGCTTACCAACTCCCCAACTCTCTCCTCAAACTTTGCTCTTGTTTTCTCTTCCTTCAGTTTCCACACCTTTCTCCACTCTACCGTTCCCTTTCTCACACAGTTTTTAACTTTATCCAAGTCAGCAACCACCAACCTGTGCTGCAACTCACCTTGTATTGTTTTCACATCTCTCAGATACTTTGCTTTCCATGCCAACCAACACAAAATCAATCTGTCTTATTCCCTCCTGCACTGAAAGTCACCTTCCTTTTCTCCATTTTCCTAAACCATGTGTTTGCCACACACAACTCCTTCTCATTGCAAAACTTCAACAGCATCCTTCCTTCTATATTTCTCTCCCCAATTGTTTTCCCCGTGCACACCCTCAAATCCCTGGATCCATTTCCCAACATGTCCATTAAAATCACCCATGCCCCAAACCAATTCATCTATCTTATGCTCTTCCTCAGCGATTCCTCTTTCACTTTGCAGACCATACCCACAAATCACCCTCAACACTGTCACTCTTACTCCTAACCTTCACTACCTTCTCACAGATTTCTTCCTTCACCAAAACTCCCCCACCTCTAGTCCCCTAGCCATTTCCTGACCACCACAACTTGTACCTTCTGCCCTTGACCCCCACAAATCTTGCACCCTGGCCACCTAGCCTCCTGCACACAGTACACATCCACCCTCCTCTTCCTCAATTCTTCACACACCTCAGTTGCCCTTCTATGCAGACTGCCCAATTTCTAACTTCCAAACCTCACTCCAAGTTTCTACTAAGGCTATTGGCCATCATAAGGCAAGTCATGCTTGCATGACCTAGGATAGGGTTTCTACCTTCCTTTTTGAGATAGGCAGATGCAGCCCACCCCAACCTTTGGGCTGGTTGGTACCCATGCTTCTTTGCTGTTGTCATGAGGCTTTTTTGGAGCTGGATTTTCTGCAGGGAGCATGCCCTTGCTTACCCCCAACCTCAGTTTCTAAACATGAGTGGTCCTGAGACCAAGGGCTTTACCATGATTTTTAAGAAATGTGGTGGAAAACTAGCTCGGGAAGGCAGGGATGCTACTTCCTGAGACCCCTTTTGGAGCTCCCCTACCATATGAATAGGATATCCTACAATAATGATCACATAACATGAAACTATATTTATCAGGGAACTACAGCATTTTGCTATATATAGAAAGTTAAAAATGAGAAACTGATACATTATAGAAAGAATTAGTTCATCTTTTATGACCAACACTACAAGCCAAAATCTATAAACAGAATTATCATGGCTTTGAAACATATAATAGTGTGATAAATACAGACAAAGCAAACTATTAAATTGATTATTAACAAATGATATATTAATTAAAGTAAACTTTAATACATATTAGTAAACTGTTATATTTGAAAATTTAAGTCTTACCTCTAGCTCTGATGCGTGGAGGCAGTTGGAAATCTAAATCAATAGTGCGTGCCTGTCGTGCTTGGGCCTTGGTAAGATTTTGCCCATGTTCCTGAGTGATATGTTTTTTAAGGTCTATATCAGTGCGAAATGCATGAGTGAATTGTGCATTGGCACACTCGGGCTCTTCACATAAATAATGTTCCTTTCGAAAATGTTCCTTTAACACGCTGTATTCACTAGAAGAGAGAAATGGTAATTAAATTGTGGCAAAAAGGAAGTCTTCACAAACTGGTAAATGAAATATACTCAACAACATACTTGTTAATGTATAAATGTACAAAACAACATACAAGCCTAAAAATGAAATACAATGTAAAATATAAACTGTAAATGTTCAAAGCCTTCCACAATGTCAATGCAGATATTGCTTTTCCTTAATATTAATTAATACCATAAGGACATTTATAAATTTGACATTTACTTTTGATGATGGGCTATATTAAAAGGGTAAAGACCCTCTTTGGTCATGAATGACCATGGGATTGCACCTAGAAAGTTACACTCCAAGGCACCAATCCGGGAAAGGTTGTTTATGGAAGACCAGCAGTCGCTCAGGCATACCAGCCTCCTCTCTCCACACCAATGATGTTATCCAAGGGAAAGGCAAAGTCCGATACAGCTTGGCACCAGCAACGTCACAACTCAGTTCTACAACTGAGTGAACAGGAGTAACGTGAAATAAAAGTGTCTTGCTCAATAAACACAACACACAGCCCAGTCCAGGAATCGAACTCACAACCTCATGGTTGTGAGCCTGACACTCTAACTACTGAGTTATGCACCTTCATTAGGACATAAATTAAGGATCTTATCAAAAAAATAAGGTACTTGAAAGCTCAACATTGGAAAAATCAAACTGAAATCAAAATATTAATAGACTTACTCGTAGTATTGATTAGAGATGTTGTCTGCATCACAAAAATGGCAGAACAAGTGATCTTTACGCAAATGCCGATAGAGATCATCAATATCCATGTAACGCTTTTGACAAAACTGACATAGTGGATGACCTTGATAGGCAGAATCATCGGGATCCCCTACACTACGATGAAGAGCAAGTTCAGTTTGAGTGTAAAGCTTTCTTTCTGACGTAAAGATCTACAAAATAAATTGAAATGATAATTTAACTCTGAGATAGCATAAAGCAATAAAAGGAACTAAATATTAAAATACACATGGCAAAAATAGTTAAATAATCCAAAGGGTTACAATTAATTGGACATCATTAATATCTGTTCACACTGATATGTCTAGTATAGAATGTCATTATCCATTTCCCAAGTAGAAGTGCAAAAATGTATGCATACTATTATGTTTGATAGTTCAATATCAATAAGTTAACTTCACAAAAAGGATTAACAATTCTATGAAATCTCAATGCAAACCACATCCAGACATTTCATTAAAGGATATTGGCATTGTAGCAGAGATCTTAAAAATCCACACCAGAAGGTTGTAACCAAAATAATAAGCAAGGAATAAATAATTCTGAGACTATACAATGTATTGTGAATCAACAACCAAGAAAGATGGATGGAGAGAGTTAAAAAGTGAATGAGAGAGAGAGAGAGAGAGAGAGAGAGAGAGAGAGAAAGAGAGGGAGAGAGAGAGAGAGAGAGAGAGAGAGATAAAGAGAGAGAGAGTGGTGCTACTCAACACAGTTTAAAAGCAATGACTTTTTTAAAAAGCCAGTCAAGAGGGTAAGGATTTGAGAACTGAATTGTATTTGCATCAGCATTCATCTAATACTTAAAACAATTTCATTTCTGGAGAGTATTGACAAGAATGACCAAACCATAAGACTAGTGGGTGTTAGATACAGATAGTAGTGGCATCACATAAATCATTATGCAAAGTTTGATTTCCTAGAGATCAAGCAACAATCTTAAAAGCAGTGGGAGTTAAGTTAATGTACTTCTCAGTTATATTGTTGGACAGATCAGTCAATAGGCAAGAAAAGTCCAAATAAAGAAACCCACTTTAACCCAGTTGGAAAACCAGCTGAGAAGACCTTGCTTTTGAATGTATTTACTTTCAGGTTAACTTGCCTCAAAGTATTCAATCACCTAATATATCTGGAAATTGGAAAGAGACAAGCATGAGAGAGCACCATCATCATAATTAAGGTATGTATTCACTATAACCTTACCTAGATTCACTTAATTGTAATCAGCGACAAGAATAGGGGATTTTTGTAATCATTCAACCAATGTTCCATCCATGGTTATTCAGTCCATTTATGTGGAATATTTCAACACAATAAAGATAGACTAAAAGATATATGGCTGCTAATTTTAGCAATTTGAATGACCACTATAATACCATCCTAAGAATGAACATAAACTTTCAAACTCAATCTGCATAAAAAAAAAACACGCAGTACACACAAAAATAAGTATCAATAACATAATTAGCACTAAAGACTACTTTGAGATACAACCAGTGTTATAATTAACTCTGGTTGTGAGTATCTCAAAGTACAGAGGGACAGCATCTATTTGTGCTCTGACCAAGTAACCAGGACAAACTGGAGGGTGATGAAAGTACAATATGCCCAAAATGTTACATTACTCAAAACAGTATATCTGCAGTACTGGATCTGTGGATCATAGTTATATGACCAATTATGCTAACACAGCATAGGTCAAGTCTTCTTCATTAAGACTGACTGGTGTTAAACAACAACAAAAATATGTGGATAACAGTCAATTATATAATTGAACTCTGCTAAACATCCCATTTTATGTCAAATATGTCTCCTCAACTCTATTCTAATTTTGGTTAGTGTCACAAGCTGACAAATATTTGCTTGTATGACACCCAACAATGACTGGTGATGCATAGAATCAAAACAAACCTTGAAGCCCAGGAATGCAATGATGATAAACAGCTAAATTTTCCCAAGAGTTACCAGGATGTGAAGACTCAAGGTGAAAATTTGACCCCCATTATCATTTTAGGTCCACTTTTCTATGCAGGAGCACACAGTGTAACAGTCAACTTTATTATTATGTTTATCTTATAGTGGACCAGATACATTTTATTATGTTAGAAGGCCTAGAGAGTGTTGTGCCATATGAGAGGACTAAGGAGTCCCCTCCGCTCTGTATTGACTCTTATTCAAAGTTATTGTACAGTAAGATAACTTATGTTTGAGTGTGCAGAGTCTAGTGTCATTCATAGATTTTATTTTTACCAGTTTTTATGTTTGAATGTCCTTCCTATTACCACCACTTTACAAGTTGTATTGGATGAAGCAAATTTTCCTGATGTTAAAATATTTCAATAATGACTAGTCTTCACACTGACATATTTATATGAAAAAGAGACAGATAAAGAATTCAATGAGGAAAACAGTTGAGGAACTGTAAATGAACAGCTTTTTGTAAGAATTCAAATAGATCTATAGTCACAGAAGAGGTACACAGATCTAGGTAGCAAGGTGATGGTGCAACATTATGGAGCTGATTGTAAAAAAGAAAAGATAAAGTGGAATTGGTACACAGTACAAACTAGGTGATAGGTTTACCTGCCAATATTTTATTAATGAAATAAGCAGATTCAATAGAAAACTGAACAAAATGACGTGATACTTAATGCACTCTACTTTCTGAATTCTATGGAAGTCAACTTTGCTTTCATCTCTAGAATCAATAAAATAAAATACACCCTACCACCAAAATGTGTGACTTTGTACCAGTATTTGAAATTAATGTTTTGATGATAGAATGAGAAAGTGCTTTGAATAACAAAACAGTATATCTGTTTAACAGAAAAGAAAAAAAAGGGATGTCCAAATGGCATGAACATACCTAACTCACAGTGACAGTCTGACTATGATAGATTACCAAATAAAGAGTACAAATAGCCAACAGAGAAACCTGTGAATAAAGAAAATGTCTTTGAAATAAGAAAAAAATGTAGATAAGAACTCTGAGATAGTGTACAAGATGTTGAAAGCTTTCCATGTTAATAACATGCTTTGCTTATCAAGTTCTATACAAAGGGTATATTCTATTGATTACTATGGCAGCACTCTGATCATCTGCTACAAATATAGATAAAGCATTTTAGAGAGAATATTCCAGAAGGAACTCAGGCATTCATGGATATAAAAACAACTTTCAATGTAAACTCACTTTCTTTCATCCAGGAGTTAATGGGAAAACTATGTATTGCTGGAGTGCACAGAAGAGTCAATGTCCTCAGTGAGAAGATTAAAATAAAAGTAGATGTTTAACAGTATTTCTCAGTATTCTGCATTCCTTGAAGATAACACCAAAAGGATGAGGGTTTTATAGAAATGGTTGGGATTTATTCAAGGGATATAAGTAGGCAACAATGCAATATTACACTGCTAGTATATAAAGGATTAAGCGACACCTTGAGTAAACTGTCAACAAAAAGTTGAGAGTTTTACATGCATTTGAATAATAAAATTGAAAACTGAAGAGCTTTTTATAACGAGCTAACTAAAAGGTAGCTCATTATAAAAGTACTTAAGGACATAATGACTTCTAGAATTAAAGATAACAATAACTTGGAGCAGTTCTTCCCAAACTTTTTAAACTATCATCTCTGTTCTTTTACTAACACCTTTTTTTCAATGACCTTCCTTCACCATTTTTAATATACATATATGTAATATCAAGCCAGAGCAATTTAGTTCTGGATACTAGTTTAACAGAGAGACAACTTACCACATCACCATCCCACTACAAGTAAATATTTGATGCATCAGTACTTGACCTCATTTACTGACCCAATCTTCAGAGTGTCGCTTCGGCCAAAGTCAATAATATATTCTTTCTGCTTCATATATACACCCTCATAGTTACCAGTTAAAAGTTATCTTTATATTCTGATTTATAGTTGAATTTTCTCAATGTTCACATAAATATTGATTTCTCTGTTTACATTTAAATTGTCAAGTTAACATATGTCCGTTTGATACATGGGAGCAGATTATGAGATTAACAGATGGCACTGGTAGCTAGCAGTGACAAAATTCAAGCACATACATATCCATACAAAAGTTAGGATATTACCTAATACTACTGCATGTATGAAATTACCCACAAATTTTAACAATGATTTGAAAATAGTATTTTAGTTTCTTGTGTTTAATTTACATGCATACATAATATATATTCAATTTTGTTTATTACTTATGCATATTTCAGAGTTTATTATTATTGTTGATATTGTCATTGTTATAGCTTTTGTCAGTATTGTGATTCAGGCAAACAAGCAATTTATCACAATAATTAAAAAGGAGTGGGCTGTGTGGTAAGTAGCTTGCTTATGAACCACATGGTTCCGGGTTCAGTCCCACTGCGTGGCACCTTCGGCAAGTGTCTTCTACTATAGCCTCGGGCCGACCAAAGCCTTGTGAGTGGATTTGGTAGACGGAAACTGAAAGAAGCCCGTCATATATATATATATATATATATATATATATATATATGTATGTATGTTTATGTATATGCTTGTGTGTCTGTGTTTGTTCCCCCAACATTGCATGACAACCGATACTGATGTGTTTATGTTCCCGTAACTTAGCGGTTCGGCAAAAGAGACTGATAGAATAAGCACTAGGCTTACAAAGAATAAGTCCTTTCCTTGACTAAAGGCGGTGCTCCAGCATGGCCACAGTCAAATGACTGAAACAAGTAAAAGAGTAGAGTATATATATATATATATATAAAATATGGAGATAAACACACACACACAAAAAAAAAACTGTATAAATGTACCACTTGCCTCCTGCCCAACAGTTTTTTTGTCCCCAGTGCCCACATAAAATACTAGCAGAGATACCCAGCGTTGCCCATGTTACATGCAATTGAAGGATGAGTCTTTTGTCTTATATTTCCTGTAAGGAACTGGAATAGATACGATTCGAATTTCATCAAAATTGCACATGAGGGTTCTTTCCCTCTTTACACACAGTAAGAAATTCTAATCATGAGACATGTATCCCATACTATTAATCTTTATGCACATATTCCAAAATTTCAGTCTTCTGGAACCTGTAAAAAGGATTTTGCTCCTGAAAAATGGAGCTCATGGAACTCTAAAATGTGGGAATGAAGGCCCCTATTGGGGGTGGGGGTGTTAATGTCAATCAGAGAAGTTAAATTGTTGAGAATGTTTTTAACTTGGGTCTTATAGTATACCTGTATATGTGAGAGTATAGTTTCACTTTAATAGTTTCAGTATCAAATTGAAAGTATTAAAGTGCAAGTATTTGAAATTACAGTAGCGACATGTTATTGGTGTGGGCTCGAACTATGCAAGAAGTTAAAAATTGTTTTGGCCTAAGACACTACATGGACCCTAAGTAAGGCATGTGTTAATTTCAAATGAAATTGGTTGTGCAGTTCTCGAGTTTTATGGATTCACACAGACACATATTTTCATCTTTATATATCTGATATTTATGCGCATATTCGAAAATTCTAGTGTTATGGACCCTGTAAAAAGGATTTTGCTCATGAAGAATGGAGCTTTTGGAGCTGAAAAATGTAGGAGTTAAGGCCCCTATTGGGGGTGGGTGTGTTAATGTCAAGCAGAGAAGTTGAATTGTTGGGAATGTTTTTAACTTGGGTATAATATGTATTGTTTGATTTCTTTGAAATAG
>NC_068983.1:94681519-94683519 GCF_001194135.2 Octopus bimaculoides
TAGTACAACTGTATTCGTCTTTGCTTAGGAAAAATGACTAAATTGTAGGTGTGAAGTCCCCATGAAGGGGTCTTTGTAACTTCTAAGAAGAAATTTTAGAAATATTACTTTATTTGTGTGTAATCTGTATGGTTAAAATTTCATCAACATCAAAAATATATGAATTTTCATGGTGGTTATGGCCGTTATGCATAGAATATAATTTCCAAATTTCATAAAGATCCATTCAGTACTTTTTACATAGTTTTGGATAAAAAAACAAATGACGAATGTGTGCGTTTGTGTGTATGTGTGTGTGCGTGAGTGTATATATGTATAGATATCTGTATGCATGTATATATGTGTACATATTACATGTACATCTATATATATACATCTACACATATGTATACATATACATGTATGCATATAGATCTATATCTCTATATATATATCTATACATATACGTGTACATATACATGTATATGTATACATGTATACATATACATCTCTCTCTCTGAAACCATTAAAGTGAAAGTATTTGACATGAGTGTTTTTGTTTCACTTTTGACACGTAATACTTAAATAGGGGAGGAAATATGTTGCTGTGGGCTCAAACTATGCAAGAAGTTAAACATTTTTTTTGACTAAAACACAACCGGACCCTAAGTAAGGCATGTGTAAAATTTGAATGAAATTGGTTGAGTAGTTCTTGAGTTTTAGTGAAACACACACACACACACACACAGACAGGCAGACAGACAGACGCACACATTCTCATTTTTATATATATAGATTCCCATTGTCCCTCTGGGAGTGGTACCACTCACTTTGAGAAGCACTAGTATAGAGTCTCAAGTTTGAAATGGCTACTTCCATCAGTCTTTGCACTATAAGATCCATATTATTATTATTTGTGATGCTACATGACAAAAGAATTTTAACAATAAAAGCACACCAGGGAAGATTTTCACAATGGACTTAAGAAACAAATAAAAGCAAGTTGAGTAAATATAAAAACCATTGATCAATATATTCCAATGTGTTGCACACACAATACGTATAAACAGCATTTGCTGAGTGAAGAAATCTCATAAGATGATGACATGGGTTATTTAAGATAGTAAACCAAGAAAGACTTGGACACAGTCAGACGGTTATGCTTTTCATAAAATAATACTGGATTCAGATAGATGTTAAGGTACTGTATACTGGACCCAGCTAACCCACAATACTATAGAAAAGCAGACAGATTAACAAGTAGACATTCATCTAAAAAGTATTATATATATTACAAAAGTAGGATCATCCTCCTCAGTCTTAAAAAACTCATACAAGATAATTTAGGATCAATTTTGCTTTCGATAAATAAATAAATAAGAAAGATTTGAATAAAAGGAGTCATACTTTTAAATGTTGCACACACAGATCACAATAATATAGTTTGTGTACATTTCTAAGATGTGAACGAAGCATGCTAAACTTATATTCCGTTTGTTTATTAGGCAGGCAAGACGGACATCGATGCTCAATTAGTTGGTTGAACCGTTTCTCTATCTCAGAATTTTCAAAAAGTAGGTTGAACTGTGAATTGACCAACATCTTGTTTTTGTTTGGTATGTCTTCAAACTTTGCCAATTTTTGTATAAAAGCGACCTGCAATATGAAAAAGATTGAAACATATGAGAAATAACAAAATATAGTGTGCATTTTTGTTAACTATATCAATTTGATACTATGATCAATTATTTAATACCATTATTGATGTCATATGATAAATTAATGCAATTAGTGAATAAAATTATTTCATTTTTTATTTAAAATATGTGTTATTTTTTTACAGAAATCAACTAACCAAGCAGTAATGTAAATACATAGTAATAGGGTAAAGAAGCTTGGTTTACAACCACCTGGCTCTATCAATGCATAGCACCTTGGACAAATGTCTTCTAGGGTAGCCTTTGCATGACTAATATTTTGTCAGTGGAATTGACTAACTTGGAGGAAGTTGGATGTATTAT
>NC_068983.1:94683619-94683856 GCF_001194135.2 Octopus bimaculoides
TATATATATATATATATGTATATGTATTAATCTTCTCTCTTCGCTCCTTTGCGCCAGGGGCTCAACTCCCCTCTTCATCTAACCCCCCTCTACAGCCTCTCTCCTCCCACCCTCCCTCCTACCACCCATCTCTCCCCTCTCCTCTCACCCACCTCTTGTCTCCTGGTCCAACTCCTACTTCTCTGTTTGTCTCTTCACCTCTCTTCACTCCTACTTCTCTTCATTCCTACTTCTCTT
>NC_068983.1:94683866-94684009 GCF_001194135.2 Octopus bimaculoides
CTCTTCACCTCTCTTCACTCCTACTTCTCTTCATTCCTACTTCTCTTCACCCCTACTCTTTCTCTCACTCTCTTACTCTCTCACTCTTTTCTCTTTTACTCCCTCACTCTCACTCTCTTCTCTCTCTCTCACTCTCTTCTCTC
>NC_068983.1:94685204-94685312 GCF_001194135.2 Octopus bimaculoides
GTATATATCTGTATATGTATGTATATATATGTATATATCTGTATATGTATGTATATACATGTATATATCTGTATATGTATATATATGTATATGTATATATCTGTATAC
>NC_068983.1:94685370-94685609 GCF_001194135.2 Octopus bimaculoides
ATATATATATATATATATATATATACATGCATATTCGATGTAATATCCTGATCGATTCATGCATATTGATCTGGATATTGCATCGAAATGATCATAGGTCATCTTAATAAAGTCTTTACAATGGATCAGATTTTAGTTCATATTTAAATCGATATAAATACAAAAACTCACTTGTGAGTAATTTGCTAGGTTTGATAACAGATACAATATTTTTGCCAAATTTTGGTATAAATCTATAA
>NC_068983.1:94686975-94687101 GCF_001194135.2 Octopus bimaculoides
TCAGGCTAGCCTGATAGACTCACATTTGGATTTTTATGTATTCTCTCTCAAAATGGTGTACCTCATGTGTCACCCGCACAAGAGCCAGTCCAGGGACACTTGCAACGATCTCGCTCGAAAATCCTA
>NC_068983.1:94687259-94687645 GCF_001194135.2 Octopus bimaculoides
CCAAAACGACTGAGAGACTTGCACAGAGTAGATGCGAGTGTCTTCAAAACAAAACTGGATCTCCCTTTGTCAAGTGTTCTGGATGAGCCTATCTCACAGCAGGAAATGTTGATGATGGCAGCAACATCAAACTTCTTTCACCAGCTGTCACATATCAGAGGAGGTTTCAAGTAGTGAAGGTTTATCAAAGCTAATAGCAGTGCCCAGCATGGCCATAGCTCTTAAGCTGAAATTAGTTAAGAGTTATACCCACTATATAAATGAGTGTATGTATGTGTGTATATCACCGAAAGGCTCTGAAATGGATTTGATTTTCAAAATCTGCATCTAAGATTATACGTCTCTTTCACTTGTGTCTTCTCTATCATCTCTGTTTTAGAGGGGTA
>NC_068983.1:94687661-94687931 GCF_001194135.2 Octopus bimaculoides
CAGAGGTGGTGGATCTTTGTTATTGTTAAGGGTATATAATGTAGTAACAATAGCCAAGTTATTTCTTATTGGATGATAGATTATAAACCAGTTTGTCATTGCCACCTAGCCTCTTGGTGCCTTTACAGAATCCATTCTGTTGTAAGCATTGAAATAAGGTTTCCAGGACACCAGTTTTGGAGTCCCTATAAAGGGTTCCAGGCACTGCCTTTCCCCTGTGGCTAAACAATAGAAAAAGAAATGAAAAAGAACGCAGTGATTGAAAATACT
>NC_068983.1:94687941-94688267 GCF_001194135.2 Octopus bimaculoides
ACGCAGTGATTGAAAATACTAGACCCATTTTCAGTCTGAGAACCGTTATCTGTAGAACAGTGAGTGTATTGTGATTCAAATTGGAAACATTTCTTAATTCTTCAAGTACCAGTTGAGTACTGGGGTTGGATGTGATTGACTTGCACCCTCACCCCGAGTTTGCTGGCCTTGTTTCAAAATTTGAAATCAATATTCAATCTCTCAATCATTTTACATTTTTTATTTTATTTATTTACTTCTGTTTTTGTATGAAAGAGGCATTGTCCATGAGCTTTGCAAGTACTCTGAGTTTGAAGAGATTGATGCCTCTGACACTTAGCTCAAAC
>NC_068983.1:94688277-94689473 GCF_001194135.2 Octopus bimaculoides
AAGTACTCTGAGTTTGAAGAGATTGATGCCTCTGACACTTAGCTCAAACATTTACATCCATGTCAATGTTTGTAACAGTGAAATTTCATTAAAGTCAGTTAAAGATCAGCTGGTGGTATTAAAATTGAGGAGGAGCTGCATGTTTACCAACCAAAATGAAAAGGTCAAAAAGTCCAAGTGTGTTGTCATGGTTCCAGTATTGAGAAGATGTATTTTAAACAGATTAGGGTTAGGGATAGGGACACATATACTGGAATGTGGTGGAAGTTCAGCAGAATGAGGAATGACTGATGGGGGCTGGGGTGATAGTCCTTAATGAAAAAAATAGCTTGATGAAAGATCAAGACTTTGTTCATTGTAGACTAAATCCATTCAGTTAAGGTTGAGCTTTTCATGAGAGTCATGTTTAGTTTACTGTTGGAGAAATGTTCCTATTAGTCAAGTAGTACAGAAACATCAGTGCTGAAGCTTTTACATCTCCAGTAAACTGATTTTATAAAGTGAAAACGATGTCCATCATCAAAAGAACTTGCCTGCTCATCCAGTTAGCATATAAGTGGCTGTGCATTTTAGATATGTCTACATTTAAGCCAGCTAAATCCAGCCCAAAGATTCTGTTTTATGTTCAAACCAACCAGAGCTAGCTTCTCACACCTACCCTACAATGTCATTCTAAAAATAAATAAACAAATATATCATCAATATCTCAAAACTATGAGATAATGCATGATTAATATTTTTAAATGTGAATAAATAAGTATTACATTTGTTAGAGTAGTCTGAATACTTAAGGGTTGGTGTAATTCTTAGGCAGAATCAGCATGATACAGTGTGTAACAAGGCTAGACTTTTGAATTACATGTACAACCCATCCATCAAACTTCCACACTGTTTTCTTCAACCCAATTTCATTCATAAGGCTTGGGTTGACCAGAGATTACAATAAATGATACTTGCCCAAGATGTCCCTCAGTGGAGTTGAATACAGGATCTTGTGATTGCAAAATGAACTTTTAACTCTATGACTATGCTGCAGCTATGAAATCAGTACAAACAGATTTACAAAATCAGATGTCATTTTCCATAAACAAATGGTCAATGTTTCTTGTGTCCAAGAATGTTGCTTGCCCCTTGATTGAGTAGTAGTTCATGTTAATGACTGAGAAGACTATTTTTGGCTTATTGTTGATCCAGTG
>NC_068983.1:94689483-94692669 GCF_001194135.2 Octopus bimaculoides
TCATGTTAATGACTGAGAAGACTATTTTTGGCTTATTGTTGATCCAGTGATGAAACTACTGTTGGATGGCATTTTTGTTTTTGTGTTTTATTATTACAATTTTTTATTCTACTGGACAATATTTTCCTTGCAGCTCACAGGCAGCTTTGAACATTTTCAATTTTATATAAATATATTAAGGAAATCTCTAATTTCTATTATAACTAGAATTAATCATTTGTTGACCAGAATCAAATATACTTTCATTTACATTCTAAAACAATAAAACATTCTCCCCACATTACCAATGGTATTTAAAGTAATAGCATTTCTGATGTTGGTTATCATATTATAGAAAATTGGAACATATTTTTAAAAGATTTTAATGATAAACCATTTTCTAATGTTGGTAGGATTGAAATCCTATGTAATTTAGTGAAAAATATGTATTACAATTATTTAAGACTGTGAAATATCATTTTGACTGATGAAAAATCCATCAGTGTGAAATTTAAATTGTGTATATTCCCAACTTGTCAGCTATGAGTATGACTTCACGTAACAAGCTTTCACTAACTGTTTTAAGTAACTATAGAGTTGTGAACAGATATAATGACACTCCCCTTAGTCCTCCTATTCTTGATTCATTGCAACATCCAGGAAGTGACCACTGGAGACAGGTAAAGGGCTGAATTAACACTCAAGTGGTATTTGTTTTCAGCTGAGTAAACTAGAGCAAAGTTAAATGAAATGTCTTACTCAAGGATAATGTGCTAACCAGTTCAGGAATCAAACCTACACTATCATGATTATCAGCCCGGCATATGTTTTGTGTAGAAGGGTCTGCAACATGGAGGTTTTTGTTGCAGTTATTGAAAAGATCAACCTGATGAACTTTAAAAAATAACAAGTAGGAAATTCCATACCTATGGTGTTCTTTAAAGAAGCAACTTTTTTTTATATTTAAACATGAAAATGGGTGTTTAGCAGAACTGAGTGTTAGATAAAATGCCTTGTGGTATTATTTCTTTCATTTCTACATTTTGAGTTCAAATCCTTTAGAGGTCAACTATGCCTTTTATCATTTCCGAGTTGATAAAATAATGCACCAGTCAAGATTAATCAATCGGTCCCCCATTCCCCTCTCCCTTGAAATTTTTGGCTTCGCCCCTATATAAGAAATCATTTAAACATTAAAATTCATTGGAGCAGTGAATCTAGAATTAAGAGTAGCTATGAATAGAAAATATGTTAAGAGTAATAAATCTTAGAGTATGTACAATTGGATCTAAATGTGTGTATTTGAAGACACAAGTGGTCTATTAATACTGATTGTATGTAAAATAGGTCTTCAAACTTATACCTAAGGTTGCATACAGACAACTCCACCACCTTATGAGGAAGTAACTAATCTTTAATAGGTACTTTTGTTGAATACCTGCTAAAGATTATGACTGAACTTGTATAAGGGAAGCTACACAAGTTGAAGTATGGATTTAGACTCCTCAATCACCCTGCATTTTCTAATCTCTCCTTGTCTCCTACTACTACTCTTCTCTTTCATCATTATTTTAAAATTAAATTTACTTGCTGATGAATAGTCATTGGTGTTGAAAAATGTAATATATTTCTCTAATTAATGTAACTATCTTCATGTTATATTTCTTTTAACACAGATGCTTTTATAAATAGAAGTTATGTGGGTCACATAAGGATAATAGTATAATTAGAATCTCTGCCTTCTCTCACTATCCTTAGAGATTATAGATCAATCTGTATTTAGATTATTCATGAAGAAAACAGTTTAACTGCAGCTGCCACCAACATTTTGTTTCATTTCATATCAAACATATAAACTATTATAATTTGTTAGAGGACCAAGATTTAAAATATTTTGTTGTGGCATTCTTTTAGTTTCTCTTCTGCAAAATATTTATGTAAAATAAATAACAGATTAAATTGTAAGCATGGCTCTGTTTGTGTGTGTGAGTGTGTGTGATAAAGAAGTAAAATCCAATGTGGAACAAAGAACTGAAACAAATGTTTCTTTTAAGCTTCGTGGTTACGATCTTCCCAAAACTTTAGGTATACATACAAAATACCCAACACTCTTAAATCCACTGTTTTATCTTCTGCATAGATACAATGAGAATGACTTAGCTTCTTATATTTCAATTTTTCTTCATTTTTTTTTTTTTGTATCACTGTTTCAGAATACTTTTATCTTTTTTTTATATCATTAACTACAAGGTAAAATTTCTCAGCTATGCCTTCTACAAAACATCTAATCTGAAACTCTATTATCTCTGCGGACTCCCAGTGTGGGGGCTCTCAAAATGATAGTACAATGAAATTGTTAGACTAGATTATAGTAATCTTTTTTTATCAAACATTCTCATTTAAAACTGCTTGTAATGTTAGTTTTTCATATTTAACAGTACTTAACTATACACATTAATGACTCTTATATTATTTATATCTACTCAAGTCTTATACAATCAGGCCCACTATTACTTCCAGTTGCTTGACCTAAATGATCTGCTAGAAATATAATTCAAACCTTACCACTTAAAAAAAAAAACAACAATTTTGATAAAGTAGTCTTAGGGCACTGTTTGTGGGAAAAGCTGATCATTGAGAATGTCTTTTGATCATAGTTTTGCCAGGTAGGGTTGATCTGGAGATAAAACAAAGTGGCCACCACTTTAGACAGGTTCAGTGAGTTGGCCATAGTTAACTTAACAGGACCATTTGAGTGATGCTTTCAATTCTGATGTGTAAATTTCTTCAATAGGGTGATTGACTCTCTCCACCCCCACCCCCAAAAACTTAGGGGTGGGGTTAACAAATTAATTCCTGATTAAACACATTCATACTAATTTAGGATTATCTAGTTTATCGAATATCCTTAATATTTTATACTTATTTGTCCTCAAAATACTAAAGTAAAGTCTGGAGGCTAATAATACCAACATATTTGTTTTATGTCCATCTTTTTCCATGTTGGCAAAGTTTTGATAGATACTTATTTGAGGTAGTATTTTATCTAGATGTCTTTCTTGTCACTAACCCACACCTGTTCTTCAAGTAAGGGATATTTTTTTTATTCCACTAGACTTCAAAAGCACAGAGCTACAGGATGCATTGTTTGTAAGGAATGTAAACATGACATCACTGATTTTGCTGATTTCTGCAAAGGTGCAGAAA
>NC_068983.1:94692884-94692991 GCF_001194135.2 Octopus bimaculoides
AAACTACCTGCATCAACTTACTATGAATGTAGGTAGTAATTTTACCTTGTGCTTGTCCTTAGTGCAAGTTTTGAAGAGTGCAGTTCGATTTTAAGTTATTTTTTCAA
>NC_068983.1:94693082-94693229 GCF_001194135.2 Octopus bimaculoides
TTCAATAAAGGCAACAACGCAACGGAAAGTGTGAGGAATATTAATGCAGTTTATAAGAATTGCACAATAAGCGTAAATACATGTCAACAATGCTCCTGAAATTCCAAGCCAGAAACTACAGCCTAGAAGACGAGCCTCGTCCTGGAA
>NC_068983.1:94693239-94693367 GCF_001194135.2 Octopus bimaculoides
CCAGAAACTACAGCCTAGAAGACGAGCCTCGTCCTGGAAGATCTGTAGAGATTGACAAGGATATCTTACAAACCTTGATGGAACAAAACCCCATCGTAACTGTTGAGGAACTAGCAGAGAAGCTTGGA
>NC_068983.1:94693377-94693703 GCF_001194135.2 Octopus bimaculoides
GTTGAGGAACTAGCAGAGAAGCTTGGATTTGGTCATTCAACCATTCATTGGTACCTGCGTGTCATCTGAAAAGTCAGCAAATTGAGTAAATGGGTTCCTCACAAACTTTCTGAGTCTAATCACACACAAAGGGTGAATGTGTGCCCTTCTTTGCTGTCAAGTCTGATGAATGAACCTTTTTTGGATCAAATAGTGACTGGTGACAAGAAATGAGTTCTCTATAAAAATGTCAAGCACCGAAACAATGGGTAGGGAAAAGAGAAACACTGGCACTCTAGGCTAAAGAAGGTTTTCACCTATGTAAGGTGTTGTTATCTGTTTGGTGG
>NC_068983.1:94693713-94694047 GCF_001194135.2 Octopus bimaculoides
AAAGAAGGTTTTCACCTATGTAAGGTGTTGTTATCTGTTTGGTGGGATATAAAAGACTTAGTCCACTTTGAACTTTTAAACCTAAACCAAACAACAACAAAAGAGATCTACTGCAAGCAACTTGAACGGGTCAAGTCAGCACTAAAAGAAAAACAACCATCTTTGGTTTCAAGATGAAAGGTGTTCTATAAGGATAATGCTTGGCCACATATTGCAAAGATGACATTTGAAAGGCTGGACAATTTGAAATGATGTCCCACCCACCATATTCGTCAGACATTGCCCCTTCTGATTATCATTTATTCTGCAGTCTTCAAAATCATTTGGACAGAAA
>NC_068983.1:94694059-94694204 GCF_001194135.2 Octopus bimaculoides
TGTAGATGAGGTCAGAACAGTACTGGAGGAGTATTTTTCATCACAGACAAATGAATTTTGGAAGAGAGGCCTTGCAAATCTACCAGATAGACAGGAGTGCATTGTAGAAAATGAAGGAGAGTATATTTTAGATTAAAAAAGAACT
>NC_068983.1:94694214-94695006 GCF_001194135.2 Octopus bimaculoides
AAGAACTTTGTTTATCTTAATTTTGAAAAATAAAAGAAATATAAAAAAAAAAAACCACATTATTTATGGGATGACCCAATAGATGAAACTTTCCTAAGATGATATGCAGTAGGTTGGAGCCCCCAAACCAGTAGTTGTGAAGCAAATGCCATATTCACTCACCCATGTCTGCACCAGGAGTTCAAATCTGTTATTTGTTTTGCATTTCTGTGTAGGACAATTTATTTTACATTATTTTAGTTCACCTATCTGACAAGGGTATGCGCTATATCTCTTGAGAATGTTAGCATCACTGAGGAGATTTTGCACTCCAGGAAATTTTAGTATGGCTTGAATTCTAGAGATAGTGCACTGAGGAGAATAATTCTAACTTGATTTTAAGAAGCAGCTTGTGGTTAGAGTAAAGGTGTCTCCTACACACTAAAAGATGGTGATGGCTTATCAAAGTAAGTTGGACAATATGGTAGCCTGTCCCCAAAGTTAATTGTAAGAGAAAATTAGAATCTTTTGTGCTATTATGATATTTAATGGCTGATAATAGGAGTTAACCATGAACAGTTGAAAGAGGCCAGAGAAAGTAAAGCTTGAATTGTTAAGAACATTTTAATGAACTACAACAAAGAGTTCAATGATTATATATAATCGCTTTTCAGAGAAATTGGTCATCTGAGCATGACTTTTTAAAGCAATCTAGATTTCAGCCAAAACAAGGCTCTTTTCTAGATTTTCAAGGAAATTTCTGTTTAATGCATATATATATATATATATATATATATATATATATATATATAT
>NC_068983.1:94695365-94695644 GCF_001194135.2 Octopus bimaculoides
GCTTCTTTTGGCTGTCTCCACACGTATACTCAGCCGGTGGTTGGAAATAAAGCAAAGGATGACTTGTCCGAGAAAATAACATCCTTCCACTGCTCTAGGGACCAATTCTGTAGGCTTTTGCTCCACACTAAACGCTTTGCAATGTTTGTTTTTAAAAGTAGTGGTTCTTTGATTGCAGCCCTCCTGTGAAATCCAGCTTTGTGCACCTCCCATTGAAAAGTTTTTGTGTAACTGGGTTCTTGAGGTGGTCATTAAGCTCTGCAGTAAGTTTGGGAGCTG
>NC_068983.1:94695654-94695775 GCF_001194135.2 Octopus bimaculoides
TGAGGTGGTCATTAAGCTCTGCAGTAAGTTTGGGAGCTGTACTTTTGTGAGCCTTTCTAACAATTCACGTGAGAGTCCAACGGTCTCTATCTGAAAGTTTTGGTTTTCTTCCGGAGTTTTG
>NC_068983.1:94695877-94696049 GCF_001194135.2 Octopus bimaculoides
TGATACACCAAACATTTCGGCTGTTTTCGTTATGCTAGCACCTGCCATACAAACACCAACAATTTGACCTCTTTGAAAGTCCAATAGATCTTTCATTTTAATGAATTTCAATTACCTTTTTCTGATATCTTAAAAGAAACAGCAATTTTAGCAAAACATATTAAGCAACACT
>NC_068983.1:94696129-94696356 GCF_001194135.2 Octopus bimaculoides
ATTATGATGCTATGATGCTAGGTGTTTCCATTATTTTGTCCAACCCCAATATATCTATATATATATATATGAGAGCGAGAGAGATGGTGTGGTAAGAAGCTTGCTTCCCAACCACAAGGTTCCGGGTCCAGTCTCATTGCATAGCACCTTTGAGCAAGTATCTTCTACTATAGCTCTGGCTGACCAAAGCCTTGTGAGTGAATTTGGTAGATAGAAACTGAAAGAAG
>NC_068983.1:94696366-94696608 GCF_001194135.2 Octopus bimaculoides
GAGTGAATTTGGTAGATAGAAACTGAAAGAAGCCCATCATATATATATATTTATGTGTGTGTGTGTTTCTGTTTGCCCTCCTCCACTATCACTTGATAACCAATGTCGGTGTGTTTATGTCCCTGTAACTTAGCAGTTTGGCAAAAGAGACCAATACAAGTAGTACTGAGCTTACAAAGAATAAGTCCTAGGGTCGATTTCTTCGACTAAAACCCTTTAAGGCAGTGCTCCAGCATGGCTGC
>NC_068983.1:94696618-94697946 GCF_001194135.2 Octopus bimaculoides
GCTGCAGTCAAATGACTGAAACAAGTAAAAGAATAAAAGTATATATATATCTTTCATATGATGGGTCCAAGGACTGCATTGTGCTCCTATGTCTGCTTTGTCTTGGTCTCTATGACTGGATACCACTTTGCAGTGTGTACTGGGTGCTTTTCTCATGTCACCAGCACTAGTGAGGGGCCATGCAGCTTTCAAGCCTACGAAACCCATGGGGTGGGGCTTTACGCTAGCAGATGAGGGTTAAGGTATAAAAGAAGGGTTTGGGACAGAGCAAGTTCTTGTAGGAGAACTACATTGCTACTTGCATTTAGAAGAGAGTTAGAAATGAAATCACATAGTAGCTGATCAAGCATACAATTATGAATAATGGCAGTGTTTTTGATAGGTTTAGATTTTTGTTCCCTTTCAGAATACTTGAAAATTTAAATCTTTCTATTGCTGGATCATTAAATATAGATCTTTTTTAATTTGTTAAAAAGGACACTTTTTCAGGTGACCAATTTCTCTGAAATGTACAGGAATGAATAGCTTCAAATAGCTAGTATAATTTTTGAATATTATGATTATTCAATAATTGTCCCATCCATTTTGAAAGAGTTAGTATAATTATTGAATATTGTATTATAATTATTGAATTGTTGAAATACTCTTTTTCATGAGAAATACAATGAAGTTGTTTCATGTGACTGAAATTACAATGTACCTTATTGTATCCTTAGTTTTAAAAAGTATGAATCGTATCGCTATTAGGCTGAATTTTTTCCATTGTTTGTTTTCATAAACATGACATTTGTATTATATGAATAAAACTAGTTTTATTAGTATCAATGAATTCTGTTGTGTATTATAGTTTTTATATTCAATTTTAAGTGCAGCCTGCTCTTTTTAGTATAATAATCTACTAATATTTTCATCTTGTATGTGGGAATGGTGTATTTTTGCACACTTACAAAATACACACTCTTATATACTTGAGTGTGGAATCACCTATGTTTGATGCTTCAAGTAGCAACAGTGAAGCTTTGGCTTCAGCTCAATGGGGACTTCTATATGCTTGTTCCACCTGCTATAAATAGCAGCCAAAGTCCCTTCAAATGACACTCAACCCATCTTAAAAAAATGGAAGGCTATGTTTGACAATGTACTCATAGATACACTTCATTGATCATTGTTCTAATTCATCATGGTTGACTTAGCCCTTTAGCATTCATATTACTCTATTAAATGTAATGCTTATTTATTCATTCTATTTTGAATTAATCATGCGTTATCTTGTAGCACTGAGATTTCAATGATGCAATTGTTTATTTTTAGAATGACATTGTAGGGTA
>NC_068983.1:94697956-94698119 GCF_001194135.2 Octopus bimaculoides
GATTTCAATGATGCAATTGTTTATTTTTAGAATGACATTGTAGGGTAAGTTTGAGAGGCTGAATCTGGTCAGTGTGAGCATAAAACTGGTAAAATATTTGAGCCAGATATGGCAAGTTTAAATGCTTAAAAAGTTAAGGCTAGATGACCACAAACCAACTCTT
>NC_068983.1:94698129-94698631 GCF_001194135.2 Octopus bimaculoides
AGTTTAAATGCTTAAAAAGTTAAGGCTAGATGACCACAAACCAACTCTTTCTTTTGTCTACACCAGTTATGGTGAATCTATGACACACATCAGCAGTGGCACGTGGACTTTCTCAGCAATATAATGCTATAAAAAGCTCATTAAATTTGACTATAAAATTTGAAAATGGTGTGGCTTTGTGGTGAGACATTTGCTTTCCTACCACATGGTTCTAGGTTCAGTCCCACTACATGGCATCTTGGATGAGCATCATCTACTGCAGCCCTTGGCCAACCAAAGGTTTGCGAATGGATTTAGTAGACAGAAACTGAAAGAAGCCCATCATAAATGTATTTATCTATATGTGTGTGTTTTTGTGTTAGTCCCCTGCCACTGTTTGACAACTGGTGTTGGTTTGGTTACATTGCTATAACTTAATCTTTCAATACTTTTATGTCAAACCACTAAATATTCTTTAGCATTCAGATTACTCTGTCAAATATAAGGCTTATTTATTCACATT
>NC_068983.1:94698658-94699774 GCF_001194135.2 Octopus bimaculoides
TAGCTTCAAGATTTCAATAATGTGATTATTTATTTTTACAATAAGGTAGGTGAGAGAGCCTGAATTTGGCCAGTTTGAACATAAAATAGGTAGAATATTTTGGTCAGATAAAGCTTGTTTAAATGCTAAAGGGTTAAAAAAGTAAATACTGGGGTCAGTTCATTTAACTAAAGCCTTTCTAGTCAGTGCCCCAGTATGGTCACAGTCCAATGAATGAAATCAGAAAACGATAAGATAAAAGTTTCCAGAATTTGTATTTTACAGTGATATCTAATGATGCAGCATTTTATATTACACTCTGTAAATTAAATTAAATTACAGATTAATGAATTAGCAACTCATCATTGGTCACTCAAGCAAGCTGACACAATAACACCAGTATTTAACTTTTTTCTCCCCTGCAGTTCTTTCACTCTTGTTTGCTAGACCACTTTAATGGCAACAGCTAATAAAATAAAAATTGAATTATTATAGCAAAGATGTAGACAAAATTTTTGAGTTAGGCGGACTGACCAATATAGCAATGTTGATAAATGTGATGAAGTTTTTTTGTATATTGCATGAGGAGCTAGTTGTGAGTAGAACTTGAAATATAAAATGACATTTGACACTAAGTGCCAGTTGCTCCTGGAGGAAAAAGTATTTGAAGACTGCAAAAAATATATATTCCGACAACTAAAGTGGAAACACCCCCAATCAAAGATTTTGCACAAACATCACAAAAACATATATACAATACCTTACCTTCTCTACTCATGAAAAGCAATTAAAATGCTCAAACTATATAAACATTAAGTCTTTAGGATGACATCACATGTTTAGTATTTATTAGACTATGTTAATTTGTTTGCTTTCCAAAGCTAGAAAATACTGTAGTTGATGGCATGTGAAGCCCACAAGCATATAAGATTCCTCCATCTCTATACCACACAGAAATGCATGCAATTTCAGCCTGAAATATTAAATGTTTTTTTGGTTTTTTTAAATATGTAGCTACATTCCTGCTGAAAAACTTGGACAAAACATACAACTAGGATATCAGAAATTTTTTTTTTAATAATACTACTGTAATTTCATACCTATATATATATATATATATATATATATATATATATA
>NC_068983.1:94699784-94700016 GCF_001194135.2 Octopus bimaculoides
ATATATATATATATATATATATATATATATATATATTTTTAGTATAGATTTTAGCCAACACTATATAATAGACAGATGTAAACACTTTATATAAATACCTTCAAGTACAGTAAAAGAAGGATCAAGTAGACTAATTTCAACCTCACTTTGAAATTTCAGTGGTGACTGAATACCTTCTTCAATTGTTCACTGAGATACTATTTATAAACCCCATTATTACTAAGGGCTTAAA
>NC_068983.1:94700026-94701945 GCF_001194135.2 Octopus bimaculoides
TGTTCACTGAGATACTATTTATAAACCCCATTATTACTAAGGGCTTAAAAAAACTGGACTAACCAATTTCCATATATAACATATTCTTGGCAGCTAGTTCAAATAATAAATTACTGAATGCATTAATATTAAATAGTACAGAGTATATCTGTAGATTTTAGCCCACACTATGCAATGAACAGATGTAAATATCTTGTGTTTACTTGCTGTATTTTCATGGATAGAAAAAGAGGGATCAGTTGGGGTAGTTCTAATCCTTTGTTGAGATTTCATTAGCAACTGCATACTTTTATTAGCTGTCCATGGAGATAGTGCTTATAAATCTACTTACTAAGGGCAAAGCTTTACTGGATGAACTAATTTACAAGAGAAAACATGCAGCTTAGCTATAACTGAACACATTTTATAACAGGCTATAATAAATCAAGACGAGTCGTTTAAGGTGAAAATATCATACATGAATGCAATAATAAAATAAAAACAACTTAGCTAGAGTAGAAAAAAATATTTTATACAAAATACCAGTATAGTTGAACATGGACACAAAAATCTAACATGAATGACAGGCATTTAAAGTGTAAATATCATGCCATGCATAAATACATTTGTAAAATATCACAAAAGAAAACAATACCAGCTTAGCAATATTAGAAAGTATTTTATTTCAATAATCCTCTGGCATTTTCTGTGCAATGGTCTTTTTGTATGTATCAATAAGCCCTATCTCTTCATGAACAGGAACTCCAACCTGTTCTTAAATTAAAAACTTCTGAATTCTTTGTCCTCTTACTTTCCTGGCTTGATCGTTTTGATGGAAAAGTATTTTCCGGTATGTCTCTCATTTATCACCCAATTATTTTAACTCAAATTCTCTAAGTGTTGTCTTTAGTGTCTCCGTTATTTTATTTTTTCTGTAGCAAAACATCATGTTGCCATTCTACTACCATGATCCTCAGCATAGAAAACGGTATAGTTTAAGTACTTTCTTCTCGCCACCATAATCAGGAGTGTAAAATCTTTCACTGCTATCACTGTGTGTTTGTATTTATGTTGTAAGACTAAATGTACCAAGAAGTTCATACAAGTAGTAAACACCAAATATATGAAATAGTAATAGATAATGAGTATCATGATTTTATATCCACTTTCGGTACAATTATTTAGTTACTACCTTCCTAGATAGGTCAGAGGACAATGTCTTACTTAGAGTATTCCATTTTTGGCATAATTTCTGTGGCTAGATGCCCTTCTAACACAAACTACTATACAGAGTACTCCAGATACATTTGATCATGGTAGCAGTACTTGTGTCTTCAGACAGATTAAAGGATAGTCTCTGCTTGTTTTCTAATTACTTTAGAGTGATATTGAGTGCATTTTATCTTGACATCAACACTAATGAGGTTGCCTTCTCACTCACATGAGTAAAGAGTCATTACTTCTATAATGTCTCTACTCAGTCAAGGTTATGTGACCAGGAAGTAGGGAACAAGAGTCAGATGAGGAAACAGTGGTAGAAATAGTTCAGTGCTGTAACAAGAGTATAATGGGAGAAATGTCATGACAGGGGAGAAGTTCAGTGGGGTGAGAGTTAGAGGGTTGATGAAAGAGATGAGGAGGTATCTGAGAATGTATTAGTGATAAAAAGAAGAGGTTACCAAAGAGCAGACAGGCTTAACAAGAGTATATTAGCAATATGCTATAATGTAGGTATATGCCTCCACCTTCATTATCTATATTTTTCTAATTATGGAAACTTACCACAAGCCAGAAATTTTTATAATTCTTTTTACTTAAAAAAAAAAAATACTTTGCCAGCTGATTAGACTTGACATTAACTATGCTTCACTGTCAAACTCCAGTAATACAGAAATATGTCTGCAGTTCCTTTTACCTTGCTAACGAATATCAGTTTTTTT
>NC_068983.1:94701968-94702803 GCF_001194135.2 Octopus bimaculoides
GGGGTTCTCCTAAGCATGTAAATTATTTTGTGAAATTTACTGTTATTTGACATTATCTCCACTTAGAGTCTCCCTAATAATTGTCGTTTGACTTTTGTGTCCTTTCTTGAAAAGGTGAAACTTCAATCAGTTAAGAATTGCATCATCCCTTAATGTATCTAAATTCATGCTATTGATTTAGTTATTTTCCTTAGCAATTAAAGAAATCTTTTTAAATTATAATTATCAATACTTACCAAATAATAAAACATCTTTTCTTTCAACACAAAGAAACTTATCCTAAAGGCAATCAAACTCTTAACCTCAGACATTTGTTTCTCGAACCTATACCAACTTACACAACCTTTTTCATTCTAAATGCTAGCAACTCTGTCCTTATCCTAACCATTAACTCATTGCTTCACCTCAGGATACATCTCACTTGATTTGAAATGTTAGACATGATTTCTTTATAATATTTTGGATTTCTGTTCCTCTTTGGTAACTAATGCTACAAGTTTAAAGAGATGACTTTTCATTTTATCTTCAAAATACATAGAACCAAGATCACTTTATATCGTAAATATAAACCAGCTCTGTTGTCTATAAAATACTTTAATTCATGCATAACCACTTTCTCTCTGAAGCAGCTGTGCTTAAAGAGATTTATGTATTATATTTCTTTTTGTTTTTTCTTCCTAGGAAGTGAAGAAATGATCTATAATTTTTAGGTGTAAGTGTGGCTGTGTTGTAAGAAGTTTGCTTCGAAGCCACATGGTCCCAAGTCCAGTTTCATTGTGTGGCCCCCTTGGGCAAGTGTCTTCTACTATAGCCTCAGGCCTTGTGAGTGGATTTG
>NC_068983.1:94702822-94704213 GCF_001194135.2 Octopus bimaculoides
AGCCCATCGTGTATGTGTGTGTGTGTATCTGTGTTGGTTCCCCATCACCACTTAACAGCCAGTGTGTTTACATCCCTGCAACTTAGCAGTTTGGCAAAAGAGGCTGATGGAATGAGTACTAAGCTTTAAAAAAAAACGTACTGGGGTTAATTTGTTCAGCTAAAAATTCTTTGAGATGGTGTCCCAACATGGCCACAGTCTAATGACTGAAACAAATAATAAAAAAAAAAGAGGTTTTTTGACCTTGTGTCTTATAATTGGATGTCCTTTCTAAAGACAACCACTCAACTGTAATATTGGAAGCTGAATCTATTTTAATCTCCTCCTCCTCCTCCTCCTCCCCCTCTTCCTTCTTTTTTTTAAAATTCTGCAATGCTGGTAACATTTGGCTCATACTCTGAAATAAACATTCAATATTTTTTTCTATTTATATCTGGTACTGTTTTGGATAAATATATGATTTGCTCTATAGACTTACTAGTAGATTTTTAGTCTGATAAATATATATCATGTTGGTAATCAAGTTAATCTCTACAAAGAATAATTTGTCTCTTCCCTCCTCTACTCCACTTCCTCTGCATTTGGCTTCCATCTTTATTTAATTCACTGCTTCAACATCTTTATCAGACAAATTACAGTAGAATGTCAGGCTTGCTTGTAATAAAAATATAGTGGCATGCAGAGCCAAATAGCTAGCTTTTCTTGTGCAGTCGAGGCAATCAATAGAATTAATTAGATTAGATGAAATTAATCCTTCTGATTAGAAAGCTCAATAGTTACAGTTGAGGATATTCAAGTCATTCTTATTTTTACATTGTAAATCCTTCAGCATTATACACCTACACTCATTGCATTCTTCCTCTACAATAGCATTAGTTTCTTTATACAATTCAAGTTTCAAATGGCTTAACAACAACAATAATAATTATAATTCTTCTAAAGCACAAGGTTTGGAATTTTGGGAGAAGGGTACTAGTTGATTACATCAACCCAGTGTTCAACTAGTACTTATTTTATTGACTCTGAAAGGATGGATGAAAGGCTAAGTTGATGTCAGCAGAATTAGAACTCAGAACATAAAGTCAAGAAATGCCTCTAAGCATTTTGTCCGGCATGCTAATGATTCAACTAGCTCATCTTAATGATTATAATAATAATAATAATAATTCTATCTACTGTAGGTATACTGCTGAAATTTGGCAAGAGGTCAATTGCATCAACCCCATTGCTCTACCTTGAAAGAATAAAAGGCAAAGTCAACCTCAGCAGAATTCAAACTTAGAATGTAAAGCTGAAAAAATGCTATTAAGCATATTGCCTGGTGTGCTAACAATTCTGCCAGCTTACTGCCTTAATAATGATAATAATAATAGTAATAGTAATAATAATAA
>NC_068983.1:94704223-94704541 GCF_001194135.2 Octopus bimaculoides
CTTACTGCCTTAATAATGATAATAATAATAGTAATAGTAATAATAATAATGGTTTCAGATTTTTAGCACCTTAGCGATTTTAGAGAAGGAGTAAGTCGAATTCATCAACCCCAGTGCTGAGCTGTTACTTATTTTATCAACTCCAAGGGGATGAAAGACAAAGTCGACCTTGACAAAATTTGACTAGAACTTATTGTGGAGTGAATGATTAAAGTTGATTTTAGTCGCATTTGAACTCAGAATATAAAGAGCTAATATTAGGGTGCAGTAGTAGCTGTGTGGTAAGTAGCTTGCTTACCAATCACATGGTTCCGGGTT
>NC_068983.1:94704704-94704833 GCF_001194135.2 Octopus bimaculoides
ATATATATATATATATATATATATATATATATATAGATATGTATGTGTTTGTCCCCCCGATGGTGGTGTGTATACATTCCCGTATCTTAGCAGTTCAGCAAAAGAGACCGATAGAATAAGTACTAGGCT
>NC_068983.1:94704860-94705068 GCF_001194135.2 Octopus bimaculoides
TGCTTGACTAAAGGTGGTGCTCCAGCATGGCTGTAGTCAAATGACTAAAACAAGTAAAAGAGCTAAAATAAATGCTACAATACAAGGAATTTTTTCCAATGTTTTGATGTTTCTACAAGCTCAATAAATATATTGGGTCATCCCACAAATAATGCATATTTTTTTATACTTCTATTTTTCAAAATTAAGATAAACAAAGTTCTTTTTT
>NC_068983.1:94705168-94705778 GCF_001194135.2 Octopus bimaculoides
GTGTGTATATATATATATATATATATATATATATATATATATTACTGTTTCTGATTTAGACACTAGGCCAGAAGTTTTTGACAGGAGAGGAGCAGTTTTATTATATCTACCTTGGTACTTGACTGGTACTTTATTTTATCAATTTTGAAAAGATGGAAGGTAAAGTTGAACATGGCAAAATTTGAACTCAGAACATAAAGACAGATGAAATGTCACTAAATATTTTTCCTGGTACACTAACAATTCTGCCAGCTCACTGCCTTAATAATATTAGTAATATTGGTTTCAAATTTTGGCACAAGGTCAGCAATTTCAAGGAGGAGTTAAGTTAACATCAACCTCAGTGCTCAACTGGTACATATTTTATTGACCCCCCAAAAGGATGAAAGACAAAGTCGACCTTGGCAGAATTTGAACTCAGTATGTAAAGAAAGACAAAATGCTACTAAGCATTTTACCCAGCATACTAATGATTCTGCCAGCTCACTGCCTTAATAATGATAATAATAATAATCATTATATTGACTTACTAAGTTTGTATATTTTTCTTATTTGCACATGGGGTTTTTAGAAATCATATGCATCAAAGAAATATATCAACTGAGGTTTA
>NC_068983.1:94705788-94706304 GCF_001194135.2 Octopus bimaculoides
GGGTTTTTAGAAATCATATGCATCAAAGAAATATATCAACTGAGGTTTAAAATTGTTAAACATTCATACATTAATCAGGTGCAGGCATGACTATGATTAAGAAGTTTATGTATCTTTTTATAGCCCAGGACTGATAAATGCTTTAGGAGTGAAATTCATAAATGGAATCAGTGCAGAAGCTCATTGTATGTCATTAGGTGTGTATGTATGAATAAGGGTATATACATGTATGTATGTCTTTACACAGACATCCTTTAAAAACGCATTGCCTATGTTTATGTCCCTAACTTAGCAATGTGACAAGTGATTTGTAAAGTAATAAGTACTGGAGTCTGTATTATCTACTAAAACCCTTTAGAGGTGGTAATGTGTCATGATCACAGTCCGATACTTAAAGCAAATAAGTGTTCAATCTTTCTGGAGACCACAAGGATTGGTGGCCTGTAACTTTAGTTTCTAAAACTTTTACTAGATGAGACAAATCTCTTTTGATACAATTGTTAGGGTTTTTTTTTT
>NC_068983.1:94706314-94706706 GCF_001194135.2 Octopus bimaculoides
ACTAGATGAGACAAATCTCTTTTGATACAATTGTTAGGGTTTTTTTTTTTTAATACCAGAATACCCCATATCTATTCTCATCATTATTAGTCTGTTATCTTGCCCACCTGATCCTCCTTTGTATCCTTAATATAAAGTTTACTATTAATAAAAGAATTTAAACATTCATTTTTCTATGTTTGCATAAATTGAAAGGTTTAACCCTTTCGTGTTCAAATTTTTCTGTCAAATGTAATGCTTATGTATTTGCATTATCTCGTAGCTTCAAGTTTCCAATATGATTATTTTTAGAATGTCATTGTAGGATAGGTGTAATGCTTTGCTTTGTTGGTGACTGTCCTTTAATTTTTTTTTTTTTAACACTGACCAGTCAACTCTCAAAAACTGGAAAT
>NC_068983.1:94706729-94707091 GCF_001194135.2 Octopus bimaculoides
AATTTTTTTTTTTTTAACACTGACCAGTCAACTCTCAAAAACTGGAAATTGTTTTGTATCAAATCAAGCAAACTAACAGGAGTGAGATTGTGTGCTTTGTTCAGGTACACAACACAATGATTGTAGTGAAATTTGCACTTATGAACACATGGTTAGTCATCTTGCCACTAAGCCTGACAACCCCTATCAAGAATGAGTTTCTGTGGTTACTTGGTCTGCTAACCTAGCAACCAAATCTTCCTCATGATACACTCTGTCTTTAAGGTGAGCTAAGATGTGTTCCTACTTGATCAGGGTTGATCTAAGATTAAGCAATGACTAGCTATTCCTGATACTATATGACACACACACACACACACACA
>NC_068983.1:94707101-94707512 GCF_001194135.2 Octopus bimaculoides
CACACACACACACACACACACCTTCAAATATTAGGGAACTTTACTTACTAGAAGTAGTGGCCAAACCCACTTGAAATCCAATCTTAACCTTAAAAAAAGAATAACCATAGATGTGTTTGATCAGGCTTGCCTGTAGAGTTAGCATTATAATTTTTGCTTGCTTTAATTTGCAGCTTTATATGTTTATATTTTCAAACTAAATTGTTACTTGTGAAAAATGATCAAATTATTAACTTTATCATCTGTGTATTTATTTAACCTTCATTTCATACTAAAGACAAGGACATTTTTTCACTTATCTTTTCCCTTAGGCTTGGATTAAACCCTAATATTTCCTTCACAACTCAAGTATTTTAGTGTTTATTGAAATACTTATTCAATGATATAAGTATTTCAACACTTAAACTTGAA
>NC_068983.1:94707522-94708397 GCF_001194135.2 Octopus bimaculoides
ATTGAAATACTTATTCAATGATATAAGTATTTCAACACTTAAACTTGAAAGTATTTCAATACTTATGTGATGGTATTTATACCATTAAAATAAATATGCTGTAAAATATCTTATTTTAATATTGAAAGAAATATTTCTTCCAATTATGTAAATGGGAGAAACGTATATATTGAACATAATTCATATATGCATGTTCAAGATTGTACAGTGGTTGGTTTTGAAGAATAGAATTGGTTTGAGAATACATAAGTCATAGATATTATGTATATGAAAGCAATAATTGAGTTAATGTTATTAACGTTTTAATACTCCTTGCATAAAATGTGAGCTAGAAATTATATGAAGAAAGTCATCAGATGATGACTAATGATATTTGGATTATTTCGATAGGAATTGCAGATAACTCTGGATACACTGGTATGAAACAGAAAGTAGAATTGTTCAGAGAAGAAATAACTCAGATGACATTCACTTGAAAACAATTGGTTTAATGTAATGCAGATACCATTAAAAACCAAACAGATAAAAAAAAAAATCTTAAAAAGCAATGTATAGAATTGGCTTGAGGAAACATGAAAATCTGCTGTTGCCTATAATATAGCATTTTTGTGTCGTGACGGTCATATCAGCAATGTTATTATTTATTATATCTAAGTAAGACAGCGAGCTAGCAGAATCAGTAGCACTTAACGGCATTTCAAATTAGTTCAAATTCTGCCACGGTTGACTTTGCCTGTCTTCCTTCCAGAGTCGATGAAGTAAGTACCAGTTGCGCACTGGAGTTGACATAATCAACTTACCCTCTCCTTGAAATTGCTGGCCTTGTACCAAAATTTGAAATCAATGTTTATATATATATATATATATATATATAT
>NC_068983.1:94708407-94708765 GCF_001194135.2 Octopus bimaculoides
TATATATATATATATATATATATATATATATAAGGTTGTTGAGCTGGCAGAATCATTAGTACACCAGGTAAAATGCTTAGTGGCGTTTCAGCTGTCTTTACATTCTGATTTCAAATTCTGCTGAAATCAGCTTTGCCTTTCAACATTTTGGGGTCAATCAAATCAGAACCAGTTGAACACTAGGGTCAATGTAATTGACTTATCCCCTCTCTCGAAATTGCTGGCCTTGTGCCAAAATTTTAAATCAATATATATCTAAACTGATTACTTCTATCAAATAATCCAGTGGAAACAAAAGTAACTATTCATTATGTATTGTAATTAGCATTTAGAATTAATAGAAATAATTGTACACTGT
>NC_068983.1:94708775-94709204 GCF_001194135.2 Octopus bimaculoides
TATGTATTGTAATTAGCATTTAGAATTAATAGAAATAATTGTACACTGTAAAGTTGTCAAACTATATTGCATCATCCTTGTTCAAATATTAAACACTATGTATTTCTAAAGAAAAGAAAATGAAATTTTTGTGTGAAATAAGCTATACCTGCAACCTGTTATTGTACATTTTGAATACAATGTTCTTAATTTAATGTATTTATACAACCTAAATATAATTACTGACATGTTTCTTACTACTCCTTGTATGTATGCATAGGTGCCCTTATGTATATGTTGTAGTACTGAGTAGGAAAGCAGCAAGAATAATAGTACTAGGTATGAAAGCAGCAGGTATTTAATTATATATTTAACTAGACTACCTGAGTCACCAGGGAAGTCTGAATTTCCCATCAATGGAGTTTTTGTTTCATGGGTTTTTTTTTTTTT
>NC_068983.1:94709282-94709583 GCF_001194135.2 Octopus bimaculoides
AAAAGGAAAGATTTGGCTGCTATTTCTTGCACACCCTGCTACCACATAACCGGTATTTCAGGTCCTTTATTGCAAATAGCAGTTACATTGTAGCAGGGCATGCTAGAAATAGCAGCCAAATTTTTAGAGGTGAGATACGTTGAATGCACTCGAAAGAAACCTATAGAAAATATACTATTTCACACTGAGGTTACAAACAGGTCTTTTAGGAAATATTTACTATATTTTTAAAGTCATTTTCACTTAAAATATTTGCCCATCATAATGTGTCTAATGGAAAGGTTAGAGTTTCTTCCCTTTC
>NC_068983.1:94709593-94709952 GCF_001194135.2 Octopus bimaculoides
TTGCCCATCATAATGTGTCTAATGGAAAGGTTAGAGTTTCTTCCCTTTCAAGGTTAAGTTATTTTTGGAGTATGCACCATAATGCACCGTTTTGGGTCTTTATACCCTAAAATCCCGAATATCTCAATAACTACTTGTCCGATTTATATGGAACTTGTTTTATTCTGTTCATATTCACATTTCAGGGGCACTTTACTTTCAAAGTATTTTCCCATTATGTGCTACTTTGGCTGTGTAACATTGCAAGCAGATTGAACTTCACTTTTAATGTATTACTAGACTACCTGTGACATGTTGGGTCACCAGGAAACTCTGAGTTTCCCAGCAATGGAGTTTTGTTTTGGGAGTTTTTTTTTTTT
>NC_068983.1:94710022-94710490 GCF_001194135.2 Octopus bimaculoides
CTCTGAGTTTCCCAGCAATGGAGTTTTGTTTTGGGAGTTTTTTTTTTTTTCTTTTCCAGGTTTTTTCACATGCTTTCAATGAATGTGTCATTGAAATCACGCATAAATGACTCCTTTCCCCAGAAAAGGAAAGATTTGACTGCTATTTCTTGCACTCCCTGCTACCACATAACAGGTATTCCAGGTCCTTTTTCACAAATAATTGTTACGTGGTAGCAGGGCATGCTGGAAATAGCAGCCAAATCTTTGGAGGTGAAATACATTGAAAGCACTCGAAAAAACCTATGGAAAAAATACTATTTTACACTGAGGTTTACGAAATATTTACCGTATTTTTAAAGTCATTTTCACTTTGAAATATTTTTTGAATATGTCAAGAAAAATTTTTGTAATGATATTCACTTGAAAATAATTTGAAAAAAACATTAAAATATTGTCTGTTAAAAGAAAGCTAAAATATAAATACTT
>NC_068983.1:94710500-94710870 GCF_001194135.2 Octopus bimaculoides
ACTGTACAAACAGCTTACACTTTTGAAATCACATTCACTTTAAAATATTTCTAAATGATTAAAATATTATGTTTAACAAAAACGAAAATAGAAACATTTACTGTAAAAAAGCAAATTGTATACTTTTGTTGTCAAGTCACTGTGTCTAATTGAAAGATAAGAATTTCTTCCCTTTCAGAATTAAGATTATTTTCGGAATATTTTTCCGAAAACCTCTAATATCTCAAAAGTCACTTGTCTGATTTACACAAAACTTGTTTCATTCTGTTCATATTAACATTTCAGGGTGTACTTAAGTCATTGTATTTTCTCGTTATGTGCCAGTTTGGCTGGGTAACATTGCAAGCAAGCAAGATTCAAGCTGACTTTT
>NC_068983.1:94710964-94711438 GCF_001194135.2 Octopus bimaculoides
TTTGGCTGGGTAACATTGCAAGCAAGCAAGATTCAAGCTGACTTTTAATGCGTTATAGATAGATAGATTATATATTACAACTAATGAACAGTAGCATTATTGTGATGGATTGATCACTGGTTCACTGCATTTCTTACAGCAAGAATGACAAGAGAAGGTGTGTAAATTTGATGTAGAATAAATATCACAAGAGACTATTTGAAAAACACCAGTTTTTTGGTTTCTTGATATTCACATTGTTTGCTGCACTTAGTATCATTCAAACATTTTATACACACATAACTAGTCAACCTGAGTTTATAGTAAAAGACACTTGTCAAGTTGGTGAACAGTGGGATTGAACCTGGATTTACAGAACTGTAAAAAAACCTTTTAATATAGCTGTGTCTACCCAAATAGTAGTATTAACTATTTAACATTTAAACTGGCCATATCTAGCCTAAATATTTTACCCATTTTATGTTCAAACCAGCC
>NC_068983.1:94711503-94712979 GCF_001194135.2 Octopus bimaculoides
TTCCATGCTGGCATGGGTTGGACAGTTTGACAGGAGCTGGCCAGGCAGGAACCTGCACCAAACTTCTGTGTGTTTTGGCAAGGATTTTACAGCTGGATGTGCTTCCTAACATCAACCACCCAGCAGAGTGCCTCCTACAATGTCATCATAAAAATAAACAGTCATGTCATAGAAATCTTGAAGCTACAAACTAATGCAGAACAATGTGAATAACTAAGCATTACATTTGACAGAGTAATCTGAACGAGAAGGCAATAGATATTCTAACTGACTGTCTTTACTTGTGGTTTTGTATGTGCAGAGAAACAACAAAATCGAATGTTGTAATTCAATAACATAAGAATAGAAATGAAAACATTAATTAGCAATATGAAAATAGAATTTCAGTGTTGGGAACAAATCATTTTCTTTCTAAAATTTCTTATAATCAAGATGGCGGTTTTATTATTTCTTTTGGTTCCATTCTAAATGTTTTCTCTCTATGAAAATGAAAGAATTCAGAAAGTACAATTAAAATATCAGTTTTCCACTCCATGGCTTGCTTTTAATATCTATCATAAATTCACATCCTGTCACCAGCACTATAATATCTATAATGTCTACGATACTTTAACATCTATAATGTCTACGATACTTTAATTTGTCCCCATTTAAACACGGATGTTTTGTTAGAGCAAACTATACTGCAGTAGTTATCATGAAAGAAACTCTCATAGTGGCTTTTGATGCAAATGCACTCTTGTTTATATTGCTAGTGGAGAGATGAACCCCACCACCTCTAGTGCTGAGATCACCAGTTCATGTGATTTTGACCTTCCTTGATCTTGTCAATGACGGACACTTGAATGCTAGAGATAGCAGCAATTCATTTTCTCCCCAGTGATATATAAACAATGCCAGAACAGGTGCTGGTGTCACAATTAGTCAGTGAGCTTATTAAAAAATATTTATTAGCAACAGAGGCAGTATTAATACTAAGATCGTCATCTAACATCTGTTGTCCATGCTGGCATGTGTTGGATGGTTTGACCAGGGTTGGTAAGCTGGGAGGCTACACCAAACTCCAGTCTCATTTGGCATGGTTTTCTACAGCTGGATGCCCTTCCTATAGTCAACCACTCTGATAGTGCAATGGGTGCTTTTACATGCCACCAGCACGGGTGCCATTTGCATGACACTGGTATCTGCTATGACTACAATTTTGATGGGTCTTCTTCTCAAGCACAACATAATGCCAATGGTCTCGATCATTGCCTCCATGAGGCCCAACACTCAACTGGAACTCAGCCACTTTACCTCCGTGAGGCCCAATGCTTGAAAGGAACTCAGCCACTTTTCCTCCATGAGGCCCAATGCTAGAATGGTGTTCTTTCCATGCCACCGGCATCGGTGCCAGTTATGTGACAACCAACATCAGCCATGACTACAATTTTACTTGGCTTGACGTGTCTTCTCAAGCACAGCATATCGCCAAAG
>NC_068983.1:94713138-94713386 GCF_001194135.2 Octopus bimaculoides
GCTCTCCTCATCTATACACATTACATGACCATACCAGTACAGTCATCTCTTGTACACCACATTTGATGCCTCTTCTACCTAACTTTTCCCTCAAGATGCTTACACTCTGTCAAACATGCACACTAATACTGCACATCCAGTGAAGAATACTGGCTTCATTTCTTTCAAGCCTACACATGTTCTTGGCTGTCACAACCAATGTTTCACTGCCATGTAGCATAGCTGTTCACACACAGGCATCATACAAT
>NC_068983.1:94713396-94713509 GCF_001194135.2 Octopus bimaculoides
GCTGTTCACACACAGGCATCATACAATCTGCATTTCACTCTAAGAGAGAAGCCCTTTGTTGCCGAGCTCTCTGAACTTTGCCCAGCCTAATCTTATTCTCACAGCTACACTCT
>NC_068983.1:94713519-94713634 GCF_001194135.2 Octopus bimaculoides
GCTCTCTGAACTTTGCCCAGCCTAATCTTATTCTCACAGCTACACTCTCTGAGTATCCACCTATACTACTAACTTGGTCACCTAGATAATGGAAGCTACCTACTACCTCTAGTTT
>NC_068983.1:94713720-94713877 GCF_001194135.2 Octopus bimaculoides
ATATTTTCAGCATTTATTGTACCTGTGCATCTTGCACATACAGAAATTAGTTTTCCTCTTAACTTTCCTCTGATGTTGCTGCACCTTTTGTGTTCAAAGCTTACACCGGGTGCATCTTATGGAGTTTCTACCTATGTCTTTTCTACAGATTGAGCAG
>NC_068983.1:94713887-94714419 GCF_001194135.2 Octopus bimaculoides
GGTGCATCTTATGGAGTTTCTACCTATGTCTTTTCTACAGATTGAGCAGGACCATCTACCTGATGGGATTTGTGATTTGTCTGTCTTCCTACTTACCAAGACTGGTTTTTGCTAGGTTGACTCTAAGTCCCTTTGTTTCTAGACATTGCTTCCATACCTGGAACTTCTCTAGTTCTGGTAGTGATTCAGCTTTAAGAGCAAAGTCATCAACAAGGGCAGCCTGTCTTAAATTCCTCTTTTATTGCCTGGAGGACTATGATGAACAAGAGGGGGAGGAGCACCAATCCTTGGTGAACCCCTACTTGTACTCTGAATTCTTTGCTGTACTCATTGCCAACCCACACCTTAAAGGTAGCATCCCTGTACATGGCTTGTACAGCTCTCACCAATCACTCATCTGTCCCTAGTTTCCACATTGACCATCAGATAAGGGATCGGGGGACCCTGTCAAAGGCTTTCTTGAAGTCAACAAAGGCCAAGTGCAGAGGTTTATCTTTGACTAGGTATTTCTCCTGCAGCTGTCTTACCAGAA
>NC_068983.1:94714443-94714573 GCF_001194135.2 Octopus bimaculoides
CTGGCACAAAACCAAATTGCATCTCATCTAGGCTAACTCTCTCCCTAATTCGTTGGGCTGTGACTCTCTCCATAACTTTTATCACCTGATCCAACAATTTGATACCTTTGTAATTATTTCTATCTAAGGC
>NC_068983.1:94714583-94714894 GCF_001194135.2 Octopus bimaculoides
CTGATCCAACAATTTGATACCTTTGTAATTATTTCTATCTAAGGCATCACTTTTACTTTTGTAGCAGTCATTTGGTATGACTCCTTTGTGGACGACTGATTTACAATACGGGTGACTAGACCATAACTCACACCACCAGATATTTTAAGCATCTCAGCAGTGATTCCCTGTCTTCATATCCACATGGATCCACCTTTCCCTGTCTCCATATCCTTAATTACTTTATTTAATAAGGTACTGTCAATTTAGGTAGCTGGTCCCTCAATTGGTTCAACCAAGAGGTAATATTTATCCCCAGTTAAACATGCACG
>NC_068983.1:94714904-94715930 GCF_001194135.2 Octopus bimaculoides
TGTTAGAACTTTAAATTTATATTGACTTAGTCCACCTAGTTGCAAGTAGATAACATTTAATCCTCTGACCTATTACTGTGCCTGGAGTGCAAAACTGGCGAGTACTTTCTTTGTTTGCAGTTCTAAGTTTAGATATTCCTATAGGCTTGGACTATGATATAAACACTATCAACATTGCCCTATTTTCATTAGTGTCACCACTACAAGAAATTTTAACTTGATTTTGGGGAGGATTGCTCATCCTCTTATATATCAAATATGATAATTCTAGTTTTCTTTTTTGCTTCCCATATTTTACAGATTAAATTTATGACATCATTGTTTCCAGTATAGTCACACTGCAAACACATTCATCTAGTTACTAAATTTATAGGGTCACTTTATAACCATTTTTAATATTGGAACAACACCATTTCCTTTTCTAAGTTGTGATGGCTAAAAAAACTAAAGAACGTTTATCAAAATATTAACTGACATGTAATAATACATATCACAGACAAATATCACTTTGATACCATCTCTTGGTCATGTGATATGTTTTCTGATCTTTACATATTTGTTCATGTGGCATGGTGTGACAGGAGCAATTTTTGTGCTTTTATCTCTCACTCTTTATTATTTATATATTTAATTATCACACACTCTCTCTCTGGATAAGACTAGAGGTTCTGTCCTAAACATGCATATTTACAATCCACTTGATTTATATTATAAATATTGGTTTCAGTTTTTTTTTTGTTTTTTGTTTTTTTTTGGTGGGGGTGGGGCTCGATTGCATCAATCCCAGTGTTCTTATTTTATCAACCCCAAAAGCATGAAAAGCAAAGTCAACCTTGGCAGAATTTGAACTCAGAACAAGAAGACAGATGAACTGCTGCTAAGCATTTTGCCTGGCATGCTAATGATTCTGCCACTTTATTTCATTGTCATCATCATTGTTTAACATCCATTTTCTATGCTGGCATGGATTGGATGGTTATTATTCACTCTATTGTTGTTTAGTCTGACCTCAGTCTCTATCAGGCA
>NC_068983.1:94716082-94716439 GCF_001194135.2 Octopus bimaculoides
AGTAATCACATAAAGACCCATTCTTTGTTTATCACTGAACTATCATCATCCAGACTCCAGTTGTCAGTTGTGTCATGGTTTCTATTGCTGGATGCTCTTCCTAATGCCAACCTCTTTGCAGAGTGTGCTGGGTGCTTTTTATGTGACACTGGCAGGAGTGCATTTTATGTGGCATCAGCACCTGTAAAGGACAAGCCTGTATATATGGATGACTGCAATTTTACTTAGCTTAAATAATGGTTTCAAATTTTGGCACAGGGCCAGCAATTTTGGGAGAGGGGTAAGTTGATTACATCAAGCTTAGTGTTCAACTGGTACTTATTTTATTAACTCCAAAAGGATGAAAGGCAAAGTCAA
>NC_068983.1:94716449-94716822 GCF_001194135.2 Octopus bimaculoides
CTTATTTTATTAACTCCAAAAGGATGAAAGGCAAAGTCAACCTTGGCAGAGCTGAACTCAGAATGTGAAGCCGGATGAAATGCTGCAAAGCATTTTGCCTGATATGCTAATGATTCTGCCAGCTTTCCACTTTATATTATAAATATTGATAAGCCTTTGACATAGAAACAATTGTTCAGCCCCTGCAGTAGCTGTTGTGATGTGTTCCCATGATTACATACACCAGTCGACATGACCTGATGTGTCTAGCTGAAAAATATGTGCTAATGTGTGTCATAAACAGAAAGTATATCCTGCAGTTAATTATGTTTGCTTGCACAGCTTATAAATGTTTGTATATGTAAACCCCATTCCACACATATAAAATAGATAA
>NC_068983.1:94716832-94717455 GCF_001194135.2 Octopus bimaculoides
ATAAATGTTTGTATATGTAAACCCCATTCCACACATATAAAATAGATAAAATGCACCATAATTTCAACACTGAAATTTTTCAGGATATCACTTTGTCTTTTTTATCCTAACCATCCCAACAGTCCTAATTTTTTTAGGCTACATTGACTATTTCATGTTGTTATCGTTGACCTATAATCAACACTTCACCATGTTCAACGAATAAAAAAAAAGGGGGCGGGAGAACAGATTCCACTGGTATGTAAACTGAAAAGAGTCTGTAATTAATCTAATGAGTAAGTTCCTTTTTCACTGATGAACATTCTGAATTGAATTTATGACCTAGTGGTGTGTAAGTTAGGCTGACTTTACATACAGTTGAATTATGTAGCAAAATATATAATTCTACTTAGTAGTATTATTAGTTTGTTTATTTTTTGTTATTGATTTTGCTTTGTAAATATCAGTTCTTTTTAACTACTCTATTGTTTTAAAACTTCAATATTGTTTAATTTCTTTACTCTCTTTTAATTCCTCCAATGGAAAAACATTAAAAATTAGCATAATATGTAAATTTTCTTTGGTTTTTAACTTTTATTATTCACTCTATTGTTGTTTAGTCTGACCTCAGTCTCTATCAGGCA
>NC_068983.1:94717595-94719520 GCF_001194135.2 Octopus bimaculoides
AGTAATCACATAAAGACCCATTCTTTGTTTATCACTGAACTATCATCATCATCATCATATGTCCATTATCCATGGATTGGACAGTGTGATCAGAACTGGCAATCTGGGGAGCTGCATCAGTCTCCAGTCAGATTTGGCATGGTTTCTATGGCTGGATGCCCTTCCTAATGCAAACTACTTTACAGAATGTGTTAGGTGCTTTTATGTGGCACCACACAGGCGTTTTTACATGGCACCATACAAGCACTTTTATGTGACACTGCACAGGCACTTTTATGTGTCCCCGCACAGGAGCTTTTACATGATACTTCACAGGAACTTTTATGTGACGCCACATGGGCATTTTTACATGATGCCGCACAGACACTTTTACATGTCACTGCATGAGTGCTTTACACCACCAGAAGGATCAGTCTTAACACTTTTGCTGTGGAGTATGGGTCTTCTTGAGTACAGCAAAGCACCAGGAATCTCAGTCCTTTGTTTTTGAATACAAAATAGCTGTTTCAATTGTAGTTATTATCATTGCATATTCTTCAGTTCACCTTCCTTACTGTAATTGTTTGAGATACCAATTCACTTTAGTTTCTCTTGTTGGAAACTAAAAGATTGCAGAGTAATGTCAGCATTTTCTTCATTTCTTACATACAGACAATAAAAAAAAGTAGACCTCTTTTTATTTTGTTGGTAGAATATCTTCATTTTATGCCCACTTTCCATGCTGGCATGGTTTGAATGAGTTATCATGATTCAGTTCAGTTCCTATTTGGAGTAATGACTCTCTTAGACAAATAAGAAAGCAGATTTCATTCACCATTCTGCAGAAGTTGTTTTGTCCCTGGCACTATTTAACAGTTCCCTCTACCCTACATTATTTCTGTTTAGTTGTGAATGGTGCAGTGATAATTACACAAGATATGGTTTGTGGATACTGGTTTGAAACAGAATATTCAAATAATATAGAAGATCCAGTTTGCTACAATAATCACAGCAGAGTTTACTCAAGTGATTGTAAAAATGTACATGTGTCCTTTAGATAATTTGTATTATTGAAAAATTGTGATGTCTTACAGCATGCAATTGTATGATATATTACAACATGCACACTGAAGTCTTTCATTTTCCAAATACTGGTAGAAGGAATCAGTGTTGTATTATGTTCATATATACAATCTGTGCTGATTTATCATGTGAGAATGGGATGGAAAATTTAGATTCCTTTCTCATAGATAGCCAAGAATTGTCCATAACATCTGATGGTTAAACAAATTTGGCAATGCACATCTTTATACAAGGGATACTTGCAGATAACTTGATCATGAAATTGTGAGACTTTGTTAATTTTTGTAAGGATATGTACTTACAGTGGCCTAATCATGAGGCTAACACTGACAGGACAAACCATTTCAAGACAGTAAGGTCTGAGCAGAGAATTGTAGTAACACCACTATAAAAGTATCACTAATATTTGTCCTCTCATCCACGTCTCGCAACTTACTCCAAAATAGCCTTCCCATCCCTCCACAAAGCATACAGCTTCATTTTTAGATGACATCACATTCACAGCTTCCTTGCCTTTCTCGAGTCACTGTTGCACAATAACTCCAATCCAACTTAAATCACCTTGAAACTCCAGTTCCACAACAGGCTTAAAGAAACACTTACCAAGTCTACTGTCTCCCTTCTTATAAGCTACACCAGAATAAGCTACTTCATTTCATATTAAACAACTTAACATTCCACACACACACACAAACAGGAGACAAATAGTAGAGGACCACACAACTCCTCTACAATATTCACAAGCATAAAAGAAAGTAAAATGCTCGAGCATGTGGTCACCACACAAACTATAACAACAGTATATAAACACTTGATCCATCCGAGACTATTAGTCTTACTTGGGTCCCCAATCTCACTACATC
>NC_068983.1:94719530-94719789 GCF_001194135.2 Octopus bimaculoides
ATCCATCCGAGACTATTAGTCTTACTTGGGTCCCCAATCTCACTACATCATCATCATCATCAATCATTTTGAATCCAGGTTTTGTCCACTCTAACGGTGGTGGCCGGATCTACCTCAATGCCATAGCAACCACCCTCACACCATCTCACCCGGTTTTCGGCATCCTCCCTTCTCAAGCCAACCCTTCCAATCTTCTCTTCCACCTGTCCCCTCCACATTTTCCTCAGTCTACCTCGCTTTCGTTGTCCATTTACCTCAA
>NC_068983.1:94719799-94719933 GCF_001194135.2 Octopus bimaculoides
AGCACCCTCTTCAGAACATGCTCCTCATCCCTCCTCAACACATGTCCATATCACCAAACTCCATTTGCCCTTGCCAGCTATTCCACTGATTCCTCCAACCCCAGCATCCCCATCAAGTCCTCAGTCCTCTTATC
>NC_068983.1:94719943-94720283 GCF_001194135.2 Octopus bimaculoides
CAACCCCAGCATCCCCATCAAGTCCTCAGTCCTCTTATCAAACAGCCTCATGCCACACATTTCCCTCACTATTGCTCTCTCAGTCCTTCTCAAAATTGCCATTTTTCTCCCCTCAAACACCATGTCTCACTCCCATGCAGTGTTGCAGCTCTCACATAACTCCTATGGACCTTTCCTTTCATCTTCAATGAAAACCTTTTCCCATATAACAACGCTCCACATTTCCTGAATTTCACCCAGACAAGTCTCGCTCTTGTTGTCACAGCTGCTTCACATCCACCACTTATATGCACCCTATCTCCCAAATAACAAAACCCTCTCACCATCTCCACCTCATCAC
>NC_068983.1:94720305-94720428 GCF_001194135.2 Octopus bimaculoides
CAGCCCTCCAGCTCCTTTCTCACATCTTCCACAAACAAACTCTCTTGCCAATCTTGGGGTCACCTTCATTTTCATACATCTACCATGAATCCATTTCTCACCTTTCATACACAACACCACATT
>NC_068983.1:94720438-94720542 GCF_001194135.2 Octopus bimaculoides
TACATCTACCATGAATCCATTTCTCACCTTTCATACACAACACCACATTTGCCGTTACCCTCCTCCCACATGCACCACATGGATCCACCTTACTCACTAACACT
>NC_068983.1:94720552-94722410 GCF_001194135.2 Octopus bimaculoides
ACTCACTAACACTTCTCCTTCCACCCCACTCACCATCACCTTTGTCTTCCCGAGGTTTACCATCAAACCCTTGCTTTCAAACACCTCCTATTTCCAAAACCTCTCAATCCCTCCATTGTCTCACTCATCAGAATAATAAATTACAATGAACAGGAAACAGTGCACTACACAAAACAAAAATATTAAAAATGAAAGCCCACTTTGATGTGTGAGGGGTATAGGTTGTTGTTGCATCAAGCTTCAAAACCTTCCTCCACTCAGTCTCTGTCACTAAATGAAAATTAACTTCCATAACATCCCTGGAGCACTATGAAAGCAACTCCCTAAAATAATGCCATCTCGCTCTCTACCCAGACAGGTATGGAAACACATACACACAGAAAAAGCTACACTATCAATAACATTAAGACACACAACCAATAATAAATGCAGAGGAACAGTAATTGTTGCACTTCTGCTGAGTTTACTTTGCTTACATCTGCTGCAGTCACTAGTAGAATCTTTGGGCATACAGAAATAGACTGGACAGTGGAAAGAGGGTAGTATATCCAACTTGTTACACTACTCATCTGATTTATCACTGTGCCATCATGTGAAGCATGGTCCTCAGCTAGACAGAAACTTGTTTAACTGGGAACATGGATCTGTAGGTCACATCTCATCTTTCAGTAAACCACTTGCACACTGGGCTGACTTAGGACTACATAACAACAACTTGTCATGACAGACCACATACTAACCACAAGACCTAAATAGTGGACTGCAGTAGCCATAGTAACACTTCTATGATAGACCTCAAGAACCTATTAGAAGGCCACTATAGGTTACTTCATCTACTAGAATTAATGGTCAAATTTCTCTTGAATCATCTAGTCTTTAAAAAAGAGCACATTGAGTAATGTAGCCTTGTATGCCAAAAAAAAATGGATAGGAATGCTTTTACTCATAGATCTGTCCATCAAAGCTGACCTAATACAAAACAACAATCTCTTCAAAGCTACTGCAAGAATTGAACTGCGGAACTGTAGTGACTCTCGTAACACCACTGTGGAATTATGATTTGAGACTGATGATTGATCAGTGTGTATTTGGTCTCACCTCCTCCTTTCCAATACTCAATGTTTCTTGCCCCCAATTTAGAATTAGTGTTGGTCTAATGTAATTCCAAGTTTCAAAAGACTTTTTAGTCATCCTTCAAGCATTTATCAGCATAGCTTTACACATCTGTTGTCGTACTATTTCTTGGTCCTACCTTTTTTAACAAAGGACCTAATTTCTGTTGAACACAATATCTACTTGCCTCTGACATAATCTGTATCTCAACAGCTGTTGCCTGTCTCTTTTTTCTTTGTTTTAAACAATATTTTTCATACTCAGTCTCTATTTCATTTGACAACTAAGATATTTCATTCAAAATATTGATTTATTCTTCTCTAGATGTAGCCGTATATTATCATAATTTGACCATTATCTGTTAATCTATTGTCAACAAAGGTAGTAGTTACTTCCTGAGACTTTATGCAACTGTTTCACCCTCTTGGTTTCTTCCTTGCATTAATTAAATTAATGAAAAGAATTCAACTATTAATCATCACAATTGTCCATAACTTTATTCCTAAATTAAGTCAATCAGTGCAACTGCATTTTATGTTTGTTTTGTGTATATAAATGAGATGCTTCTGCACTTTTGTTAGTGGGAGAGGTGGGAACATACTGCCTGGTTCAAAATTGCCTACTAACTATTTGGTACCTTTTAGTGGAGTTCAGGCCATTGCAAGCACTCAAACTAGGCTTCCTTCCAGAAAATACTATGTTCTCTTTTTGTGCCAATTCCCATGGCTCTCTTTTTTTTTTTTTT
>NC_068983.1:94722420-94722582 GCF_001194135.2 Octopus bimaculoides
TTTTTTTTTTTTTTCTGTTTAATGCAGTAGGAATTGGCACAATTCCTATTACACTTTTGCACAATAGGACTGCTCTTTTTCAGAGGTTAAGTGAAGAGCATTAGGTAATTAATGTTACTGTCTAACAATAGAAGGGCCTGATCCTGTGGGTAATACCACCAG
>NC_068983.1:94722592-94723223 GCF_001194135.2 Octopus bimaculoides
GTTACTGTCTAACAATAGAAGGGCCTGATCCTGTGGGTAATACCACCAGAGGCCACCCTATCAACTGGCATATAATCTCATAACTTTTGTAATCTCAATTGCAAGCATAAGATTTTAAAAAGTCCACCTATCACCATTGATGTCCATCTTCCAACTCCACCACCAAAGCTGCATAAAATGAATGGTAAAATGAAATCGAATCAGAATCACACTCAATCTGTTAGATAATTCTCAGTATCATAACTAGTTATTGATCACTCTTCATTCCTTGTTGCTTAATCCCAGATCCACTTCCCTTGTCATAAACAGCAACATCAGCACCTTAAAATCATCTACTATGGTCATAAGCATGGCTGTGTGGTTAAGAAGCTTGCTTTGCAACCTTGTGATTTCTGGTTCAGTTTCACTGCATGTTACCTTGAGCAAGTATCTTCTGCTATAGCCCCAGTCTGACCAATTCCTTTTGAGTGAATTTGGCAGGCAGAAATCGTGGGGCAGCTTGTTGCTTGTATTTGTCACCCTGCTGCCCCTACCACTTGACAATTGGTCTTTGTTTATGTCTCCATAGCTTAGCAGTTTAGCAAAAGAGACTAATAGAATAAGTGCTGCACTTCAAAAAGAAAAAAAAAAA
>NC_068983.1:94723233-94723865 GCF_001194135.2 Octopus bimaculoides
AAAAAAAAAAACATGTAAGTACTGGGGTTGATTTGTTTGACTAAAATCTTTCAAAGTGGTGCTCCAGTGTGGCTACATTCCAATAACTGAAACCAGTAAAAGATAAAAGACAATGTATCAAATGGCAACCCTCTTGCTTTATCATAATTTAGCATTCATTTTCATTCTGCCATGGATAGGTTGAATGGTTTGACCAGAGCTAACAAGCTGGAGAGCTGCATGAAATTCCAGTCTGGTTTGGCTTGGTTTCTACGATGGGATGCCCTTCCTAATACCACCCACTTTACAGAGTGTGCTGGGTGCTTTTTGCATGGATTGGAATGGATGCTTTTTACATCGGAGAAATTGGTTAGAAGTTAGCCTGTCACTTTTGGAAACATTTGCAGATCCTAAGCGCCAACAGATACCTCAAACTTGTCATCTACCAGTTCAACACTCCCAATTTCATATTGATTTTTTTTTTAGTTTCATTCAACACCACAGCAATTTTGTTTCTCAGTTCTGTCCTGAACAACAATTAATCTTCCTTTTGGATATAGCTTGTACCCTACATATCAATAACCTACTAGCTTCCCTCTACCCACCCACACACATCCATTCATGCATTACCCCCTCCTTTTTTTTTTTTTTTT
>NC_068983.1:94723883-94724149 GCF_001194135.2 Octopus bimaculoides
CTTTTTTTTTTTTTTTTGTTACCTATCCACCTCATATAATGCTTTGTTCATACCACACACATTATGCTATGTCTATTAAATCTGCAGTATATATCAATTTCATCTGCATCTTATCTCCTTATGTATTTCTATGTCAGCATCACACTTATGTTGGATTTTTTTATGCTGTTACCTCCTCGACTTTTCAATTGCTACTGCTTTATCCACCTCCAATTTCTAATCTTACACACACACACACACACACACACACACACACACACACACAC
>NC_068983.1:94724159-94724267 GCF_001194135.2 Octopus bimaculoides
CACACACACACACACACACACACACACACACACACACAACTGCTCACATTTAATTCCCCACTCTCACTACACACTACAACCACTCACATGTTTAATCACTTCAATGTT
>NC_068983.1:94724277-94724849 GCF_001194135.2 Octopus bimaculoides
ACTCTCACTACACACTACAACCACTCACATGTTTAATCACTTCAATGTTTGTTTGATATTAGCTCTCCATCCTACTCTTCTTTCCTGGAAGCTACTTTCTCTTGCCCCTATTTCCTTTCCATTATTATTCCCCATGCTGCCTCTTCCATAACCACACAGCCCCCACTTCCACCTTCCATCTATTTTGATAAAGGATAAACATTCTGAAACGTTGCTTTCTTCATAGCATAATACATTCACTTTGTACCCCTGTTATTTTCTTTGTTTATATGTGTGTATTGATGTTTGCTTTTATGTTCAGTTATAGCAAAAAATAATTTCACATTAATCAGATGGATTACTCTATACTTTTGTAGAGTAAAAATTTACTATTCTTATACAAGAATGTTGTTGACAGTAACTTTGAAATTTTGGCCATCACTGGATTTCTTGTATAAGGATAATATGTGTGTGTGAAGGGGCATGGCTTAGTGGTTAGTGTATTTGGCTTGTGATCATAAGATCGTGAGTTCAGTTCCCACTGACACATTGTGTCCTTGAGCAAGACACTTTATTTCATGTTGCTCCAGTCT
>NC_068983.1:94724859-94725076 GCF_001194135.2 Octopus bimaculoides
GTCCTTGAGCAAGACACTTTATTTCATGTTGCTCCAGTCTATTCAGCTGGTTAAAATGAATAGAACCTGTATTTCAAAGGCCCAGCCTTATAACACTGAATCTCCCTGAGAACTATGTTAAGGGTACATGTGTCTGTGGACTGCTCAGCCACATGTATGTTAATTTATATATATATTGGAGTCCCAATATATATATATATATATATATATATATATA
>NC_068983.1:94725086-94725477 GCF_001194135.2 Octopus bimaculoides
TATATATATATATATATATATATATATATATTCTTGTTTTTACTCATAATTTACCTTCTGCAAAAATACATTTCCCACTCAGCCCAGACAGAAAAAAGAAAAAAACATGACATAGAAATAATACTTATTAGCCTCAAGAACTATGCCAGGATACACACTGCTAATGACAAGTGCAGATGAATGACAACTGTTTTGCTCTGACCAAGTTCACTGTTCCCACTTTTGCTATAGCTACAACCTGCAGTGAGCCTCATATAAATAGACTGAGCAATGGCGAGCACAACTTGTCTTTACTACAGGGTGGGGCAGAGAGGACAGAGGTTTTTGAAAAATTCACGAAGTCATTAATTTTAGCTGCAAACAAATTTTATTGACATCAATGTGTTTGTAT
>NC_068983.1:94725491-94725843 GCF_001194135.2 Octopus bimaculoides
TCAATGTGTTTGTATTGAATTAACATTTGTCAAAATCAAGTGTGGAAAACCACATCCATCATGTGGTGTCCATTTTCATTGATGCATTTCTGAAGATGTTTTTGGAAGTTGACTTCCACTCTCTCTAGCATTGCTCTGTGCATAGTCCCATGGTTTCAATTGTTGCCCAATGACCAATTTGTACTGGTGGAAATGCAGGTCTTCATGCTAAATATGCCTTACCGATCGATTATCAATGCCAAGTTCAGTGGAATGCCTCCAAGCGGAGCAATTCAGACTCTGTATCAAAGCTTGTCTGACACGTTCCACATTTTCCAGGGTCCATACCGTTTGTGGTGCCCCCACTGGTCTC
>NC_068983.1:94725853-94726501 GCF_001194135.2 Octopus bimaculoides
ACATTTTCCAGGGTCCATACCGTTTGTGGTGCCCCCACTGGTCTCCTATTCATTTTTGTATCTTGTGTACGAAGTACATTCACCCAATGTAAGACTGTGTTATGGGTAGGAACAGCCTGATTTCGGTGAACGTTGAAGTGGCACCAAAACTGCTGTGACAGACTTGTTATTCTTCACGTAACTGTCTTAGGCAAACATGTGATTCTCTATCATGCACAATGCCATGGCTTCACCTGAAAAGGAAAAAAAAATGCTAAGACACCATGGACTAAATGGTACCTGTTTGACACGTCGCTCCCGCTAGGACTGAGTAATAGCCATTTCAAAAATGTCCATCCTCTCTGCCCCACCTTGTACAATATTACCAGAATCTACACTTGAACCTAAAGAAAGAAATTGGACAATGGAAAGCACATATCTTCACTGCAGCATGGCATCTCATATTATTTATCTCAATTTCTGGATATATGCTACTGTGTCCCTTCCTTAAGAAAGGCAAACTCTTTAACCCTGCCTCTTTTGATCTCACTTCTGACTTTTCAAAAGTGGTGTAAACAGTCTAAAAAAGATGCCTTCTGCAACATCTTGTGTGTATCTCTCTTTTTCTCTCCTTAATAATCACTAATAATGCTTCCCTGGAACTAGATT
>NC_068983.1:94726511-94727545 GCF_001194135.2 Octopus bimaculoides
CTTTTTCTCTCCTTAATAATCACTAATAATGCTTCCCTGGAACTAGATTTGCTAAGGTCTTGCTTTTCTATGTCATTCACTTGTCATGCTTTGTTCTTGAAAACATATGTTGTTGCACTTAACATCAGCAAAGCCTTTACACATGTTTAGCATGAGAATCTCTTAGTTAAATTGCCTACGTATGATGTTCATCTAGCTTTCATCTCTTGATTTAGAAGCATCCAAACCATTGGCAATATCACAGCTGATGAGGCTGTCTCTGATGCACACACTGGTGTGCTCCATGGTTTACTTATGTCATAAAGAATTAACATCTAATGATTTGGGCAGAAGCCATCATTGGAAAGAGGTAAAATGTCCATTACTTGTAAACATTTCATTTGCCAAAGCAAATCACCTCTAGTTTCTTCTGAGTTTACTGTATCACTTATGTTATGTTACACTCTTTCTTCTGTACATTGATGACTTGCTGAAAATAGCAGCCAAATTGCTCTCACATCACATCTTATATCTTAAAAATGAAAAGGCTACATTAAATTAATGTAGCCCTTACATAGCCTTAAAAAAGAAAGGATAGTAATAGATGGTGTGACCATCCTGACTTTTGTCATAGGTTTGCTCAATCAGGATTGACTTGGCAAAACAACTGCAACCTCTGGCTGACTGATACACTGTTTCCTATCTCTATTAAATTTGACCCCTGTTCCTAAATTAGTTAGATTCATACCACCCCCACTTGACACATCTAAATCTCTTTCTCACCTCACCACTACCATGTGATCCTTTAACCACTAAGCTTACTTGTATTTTGTAGAATATCTCAAAATCCCTCTTCATTCATGTTTTTTTCTGCACACTTCAACTTAAAGATGCTGGAACTGAACATAAACCATATTGATTTTTACCGGTCTCAATAAGTCTCTGAACATCAGGAGCACAGTCTCTTCTCCAGTTAAAACTATAAAAAAATCTATATAATAATGACTTCCTTCACTGAACATAAGCTTACATTTTTTTTTTAGCATCTTCATACA
>NC_068983.1:94727557-94728081 GCF_001194135.2 Octopus bimaculoides
TGCTGTTGTATTACTTTAGTTTTGTTATAGTTTTCTTAATTCAAATCCATTTTGTATCATATCCATTAGTTATACTAGATGACAATCCACACAGATTTTCTTGTTTTATTTTTCAGATATTTTCTAAAAGACTAAAATTCTTCTGATATTCTTTATCAAAATTTTCCTAAGGAACTAAAATCTATTTAGTAAAATAACTAACTTTACCATTATTAATTTGGTGCTTGGAACATAAAAAGTTTTTACATGAAGTTATAGGTATATTTCAATTCAATTTAGATATGAACACTTTAAAACGAGCTATTTCAGGTGGATTATTGACAGTTAAATCACATTTTAACCATACTCCCCAGTTGTTTCCGGTATTATAATAATTGTTCTCTTTTTACTTTTACAGATGTTTTATTTTATTTTTATGTTCTCTAAATTCATGTTTTGTTTCTATTACAGCTGTTTTCAGTGGTGGTATTTGGCTGTATATCATCAGGAGGATGGTATCTTCAAAAATGCCAATTTAACGATGA
>NC_068983.1:94728091-94728753 GCF_001194135.2 Octopus bimaculoides
GTATATCATCAGGAGGATGGTATCTTCAAAAATGCCAATTTAACGATGATGCCAATGCATGTCGATTTGGTTCGGCTATAGGAGTGTTGGCTTTTCTTGCTTGCATTATCTTTTTGGTCATTGATGCAGTATTTGATAACATCAGCAGTGTACAACATCGTAAATATGCTGTTCTTGGAGACTTGGGCTTCTCAGGTAAACATTTTAGCATCATTATTCTTTCACTGAGATCAGGGAACTAATATTATAACAGTGTTTCAGGGAAACTGCTTTTATCTTGCATTACAATTTCACTTATGTATATTGATTCTGATTTTCTGAAAAACTCTCTGCTTTAACCACTAGTTCAAGTCCTCTGAACATTATGTATATATCTCCTCAACTAATTGCATGTAATATAACTGAGAGGTGCGATGCAACAGAATAATAAGACTTTGAAATTAATTATTATTAAATTGCATCGTTTGAATAGTGCCATTTCTATGTTCATTCTTCTCCATGTCAGCATAGATTGGGTATGTCTTCAATGTGCTATGCTACACCATTTATCATAGTGTTTTGTCAACTCAAATATGAGGCCTAAATTTCTGAGGTTTGATTTTACCAGTTCTTTATGCTTTTTCACCCTGTACTCCTATCCATTCACAGCACATCTCCATACT
>NC_068983.1:94728763-94730959 GCF_001194135.2 Octopus bimaculoides
ATGCTTTTTCACCCTGTACTCCTATCCATTCACAGCACATCTCCATACTAGCTCAGTAGTCTTCCTTGCACACAACAACTAATGCCATTAACATCAACTCACTTGTGATATGCCTTTCATGCAAGATAACAATGGTACATTCACCTTCTTTCTTATCAGCCTCTATAGAGCTTCCACATTCGATTTTTATATCCCATGTAGTATAACATGCCTTACATATGCTTCAAAGTCTTTTGCACAGAAAGAAAATTTTTTCTCAATATAGATAACATTTCCCTAAACTTCTTCCATATCTGTCTTACTCCAGTTAATATACTATCTCTCCAATCATACTCAACACTTATTAGATCACCCAAAAGCTATCACCAATTCTTGCAATCTATCTGAATAGTTCTTAGTCTCATTTAAGCATGCATTTAGTATTTGTATTCATCAGATCTGACATCCTAGTTCCTAGTCAACCTGACAGATATCCCACTACATTCTTTTTATATACTAATTGCTTCAACTGAGTAGACAATATAGAGGGCTTACCCTTTTGTTTTCTACATATTGAGCAAAGCCACTTGTTAGATAATTCTGAAATTTTGTGTGCTCATTTCTCATTAATACCCGACTTTTGCTACAGTGACCTTGACCCTTAAGCATTCACATTACTTTGTCAGATGTAATGCTCATTTATTCACATTGTTTTGAATTAATGATGCATTATCTTGTAGCTTTGAGATTTTGATGGTGTAACTATTTGTTTTTAGAATGAAATTGGAGGGCTGGTGTGTGAAGTTAGATCTGACTAGTTTGACCATAAAACAAGTAGAATATTTTGTTGTTTAACCCTTTAGCATTCAGATTACTCTATAAAAATGTAATACTTATTTATTTACATTGTTTTGAATTAATCATGTATTCGCTTTTAGTTTTCAGATTTTGATGAGTGTATATTTTCAGAATGATATTGTAGGTTAGGTGTGAGAGGCCAGAATTGGCCAGTTTGAACATAAAACAAGTTATATTGGTTGGATAAGGCTGGTTAAATGCTAAAGTGTTAAGGCCTTTGAATTGAAAAACATCATTCTGGGTATGAAACATTTTTCTTTAGCTGTGTTACATTCTGCAGTATAAACCATATCATCAACATATAGATGTTCTCAGGGACATCCAGTCCTGAACACTAGTGTTATTGCCTGAAGAATTTATGAGTAGAAGTCAGGACATAATCTTAGTGAACACTTATCTGTACACTCTTCACTAAATTAGTTGACAACCTTAATGTTTATTACCTCACCCTGATACTTTAGTAACTCTCACACATCTTTTTCTCAATGTCCCATAGACAACAGATTGTGGGTCATATTCAACAGACTTCTCCATGTCAAGAAATGCAAAGTAGCATTGTTTGTGAAGAACTGCTCTAGCAGTTGTTTTCCACTACAGATAGGACCTGGTACAAACCCAAACTTCATTTTACTCAAACTAATGTTTGTTAAAACTTCACAAACACTTTCTGAACTACTTCCAATCAAATTAAGATACCTGTAAGTGCCCCTCTCTTATATGTCTTCTATAATACTGCTACACCACCCCAAACTACCCTCCAAATTTAAATGCTATAATATTTTATCCTGATTATAAAATATTGTCTTTTTTTTCAAATTTGGGAACTTTATTGATTTATTTTATGGACACAAGCCAATACTAGTTTACTCAAACCCTGTTTTTATTTGCTGGTTCTTTGAAGTTTGTATACTGAATTTTCTTTCTAATTTGGTTTCTATTTAGTAGTGCTTCTTTCCAAGCCTTTCATTATCAAAATGTTTTTCAATATGTGATTTACAACTCTGATGACAGCTGTTTTTACCTTTAATTATTATGAACAACAGATATAGATATAGTTGTGTAGTTAAGAAGTTCACTTCACAACCACATGATCTTGAGTTCAGTCCCAGTGTGTGGCACTGTATGGAAATGTCTTCTACTAAAGCTGACCAATATTTTGTAAATAAATTTGGTAGGTGAAAAGTACTCATGTGTGAATGTGTGTGTGTGTATATGCATGCTTGTTTGTTTCTCACCTGTTGGTTGTCTGTTGGTTTATTCACCTCCTCACCACTTAACTATTTAGCAAAACGTGACTGATAGAATAAGTCCTAGGGTTGATTTTGACCAACTAAATACTTCAAAGTATATTTCAAAGTA
>NC_068983.1:94730969-94733559 GCF_001194135.2 Octopus bimaculoides
CTAGGGTTGATTTTGACCAACTAAATACTTCAAAGTATATTTCAAAGTAAAAGTAAAATACTTTTTTCTGGCTAAAACAAGTAAAAGAATAAAAGAAATTATAAATTTGTTCTGGATAGACTTTAGTTCAGTTGTTAGCTGTGTATGGTAGCTGATATTTACATTTAACTATCTTGTTAGTTAGCAAGAAATTAATTTTTTTGTTAATTGAAGGGAAAAATTTCTGTAATAATCTCAAATATTTTCCTTCTTTCTACTTTTAGGAGCCTGGACATTTATGTGGTTTGTGTGCTTCTGTTACCTTGCTGATTCATGGAGGAAGACTAAATCAATGTTTCCAAAGGATCATGGCAAAGATGATATTCAAGCTGCTATTGCATTCTCTTTCTTTTCAATTCTTAGCTTTGTAAGTATTCTTACAAGTTATATGATGTGCATATCACAGATTGTCAATGTAGAGATATGCCAAAAGACATTTACTGTTATACACCCCTTGTTTTATATATTTTAGACGAGTTTATACGAGTGAAAATCATCAGGTCTTTCATACTTAATGTTTACATTGTATTGATATACTATATTTAATCCACTAAAATGTTCTCTGCCAAGGAGTGAGCTTTTCAGGCATGTTAAAAAAATTGTCATTTTTCCAATTGCTTTTTTTTTTTTAATTCAAGAAGCAATCTCACAGGACATGAATGATGTGAAGTAAACATTTAGGTTTTAGCACATAATTTATGATGGAGTAATTTGATGGGTCAATTTAGTTTCATTCCTTTCCTAAGGATTGTGTCTACAAAATTGATTGTATGGAAGATTTTGCAAATTTGAATAAGCTTGTATGTCATGGGGAGTTGTAAATTTTAATATTTGGGAACTGGCCATTCTTCAGAAAGAGAAAAGAAAGTTCTCTCCCCTTAAATTTTCAAATGTGTGGATTTTATTAACTGATTTTTGCAGGCATAGTCCAATACTAGTGTCTTCAGACCCCATTTTAGTATTTTCTGGTTCTTTGACGGTAACTTTTATGCTATATTGGTTTTCATTATCATAAAAATCCAATATTGATAACTTTGTGAAACAATCATCTATAATTCTTATGGTTCACACTTGCAAAGATGTTTTTTCTAAATACTTGTTTTTAATTCCTTGTATTTGCTTTAATGTTTTAATTAGGTAATTCTTGTCTGAAATAATCTTGATTTCATAGTTATGTTAAAGAATGATGTCTGCTCTTTTTGCATGTTTACGTGGAATGAACAAATTTTCTCCAAGACAGCATCTTACTACTTGTTATAATCTGTCATCTCTTTTGTGAGATTCAGCTTCATGAAATAAGTTTTCCACACCTTTTTCCTTTGTTTTTCTCTATCTCCCTCTTCTGCTGGTTCAATACACTTGGTACTTCTTTTTACAGCAAATAACTCATTTGCTTGTATGCATCATTTGTTCATACAACCACATACTACAAGAGAGACTACTCTCTAATGTTCATCTTTACTCTCTCAACTCATTTGTGCTTTGTCATTCATGCACATTCTGTGGGACATGCTTACTTGTAGTTTATTTTCTAGCCTTTGCAAATCTTTCATATTCAAGTCCTATGTCTTGCTACAGTGCAGCATCATGCTTTCTACACAAGCATTAGATAATTCATCCTCTATTCTGTAATAAAAACCAACTCTGTATTACCAACAGAGATAATAATCCCCTGAACTTTTTCCACTCAGTTCTTATTCTGGCTACTATGATTTCAGAACATCCACTTCTAATTACATCACTTTAAGTAACTACTAATAATAACTAATAACTACTTCTGTAGAAACTTCCAAGTATTTGAAAGATTTATTTCACATATGCTCTTATTACTTATTATTCCTGGGGCTCTGCCTCATGCAAAGTTAGCCTTCACTGTTAGTCTGCCTGTGACCCCACTATACCTCTTTACACTTGGTAGATTACAATGAAAATGTAGGGAAGAAGGCGAGACAAAGGTACTAGAAAACAAGAACAGCCTTAAAACATTCGCAACTTAAAAATAAGATTAAAATCAAATTTTGGCTAAAAGTTATTTATTTATTTATTTTACTCTCTCTTCCCTTCTCCTTATCTTTCTTTGTCTCTCCTTTTTTTTTTCTCTCTCTCTGTTTGAAAGTGCATTTTGTTATTTAGAAATTTCTGTAGAGCCTTCACGTTCCACTTCAAAAGAGAAAAAAAAGCTTAAAAGCTTTTTCTAATGCATTTCTGCCTCCATCTCTTCATACATCTCATTTTTTTCTCTTTCTCTGAAGTTTACTTCTATTTCTGGCATCAACCAAACTTCTTGACTATGTTCATCGAAAGTTAAGATAATTCTTGCTTCTCAAAGAATTTTTCTTTTTATCCACAAATCCTTATTCACATGTATACATTTGTAATGTATTTATTATTGTTTTACCCCCTCACCCCACCCCTTCTCATATAACATAAAGAAAATGGTGAGTGTAAACACAGAAAAAAATCTATTTATACAAGAGTCACTTTCATGTCACCTATACTCATTTCAATTCCCACCTTCATTCATATTTTACAATTAAAATTGCATTATGAA
>NC_068983.1:94733569-94734010 GCF_001194135.2 Octopus bimaculoides
TATGAATTTAAAAGGTAAAAATCTCTTCAGGGCAAAATTGATATATATTCCTATATATTCATTTACATTCCAATGGACGGAGAGCTCCTTACATATGCATACTGTTCTTCAGTATGTAAGGAGCTCCCCATCCATTAGGATGCAAATGAATATATAGGAATATATGTCAGTTTTGCCCTGAAGAGATTTTTACCTTTTAAATTCATAATGTAATTTTAATTGTAAAATATGAAGTTAGGAATTGAAACATGCATAGACAACATGAAATTGACTATTATATAAATTAATTTTTTTTTTCCTGTGTCCACACTCTCCATTTTCTTTATATTATTAAATTTTGTTCTCCTATATCAAATAGATATAGACAACTGGAACTTTAAGCACTAATGTTGAAGAACCATCAATAAACACTAATACTAACACAAATTAACAAATTCCAGG
>NC_068983.1:94734020-94734178 GCF_001194135.2 Octopus bimaculoides
AACACTAATACTAACACAAATTAACAAATTCCAGGAAAATTAATCAATATGGAGATAAACCAGTGTACACTTGGATGAAATACATATCTATGAAAGAGTAACCTCTTTCCATTCAAAACTCTATATATATATATATATATATATATATATATATATAT
>NC_068983.1:94734188-94734422 GCF_001194135.2 Octopus bimaculoides
ATATATATATATATATATATATATATATATATATATAGGTGCAGCATGGCTGTGTGGTAAGAAGCTTCCTTCCCAACCACATCGTTCCAAGTTTAGTCCTACTGCATGGCACCTTGGGCAAGTGTCTTCTACTGTAGTCTCAAGCTGACCAAAGCCTTGTGAGTGGATTTAGTGCACAGAGATCAAAAGAAGCCCGTTGTGTGTATATATATATATGTCTGTGTTTGTCCCCCC
>NC_068983.1:94734443-94734729 GCF_001194135.2 Octopus bimaculoides
TTACAAAGAATAAGTCCTGAGGTCAATTTGTTTGACTAAAGGTGGTGCTCTAGCATGGCCACAGTGAAATAACTGAAACAAGTAAATGAATAACTGAAAAGGAATATATATTATTATTATTGTTATACATCATCTTTGAACATGTTCAGTCCGCTGCTGGGTGAAAGCATCAGCGTGTTCCCTCCACCAACCACAGGCTGATGTTTTTCTCATCCATATACTTGGATGGTGAAGAATTTAACAAAATCTTCCAGCTTCTGCATAGTCTTACCCTCTTTTTTTTTTT
>NC_068983.1:94734739-94735506 GCF_001194135.2 Octopus bimaculoides
TTAACAAAATCTTCCAGCTTCTGCATAGTCTTACCCTCTTTTTTTTTTTTCTGGATGTAATGTCCACTCCATTAATTTGTTATTCCATTTATTATCCTTCTTCAAAATAAATCTCTCAAGAAAGATCATTTCAGGGTTTTTATTTTCCAGATGATATCCGTTAAACCTGTTGCCACTCTTATCCTGTTGTTTTTCCACTTATCCATTTTGTTAATCTTCAGCATTTTCCTTTCCATGGCTCTTTGTGTTGATCATAATTTATTCTCAATGCTCCTGTTGCTAGTCCAGTGTGGCAGAGTAGTCTCCTCAAAGTAGTATAATCCCTAGCTCAAATTCATAGTTTCCAGTCCTCAACAGCAATATATATATATATAAGGTCTAATATAATTTACAAATGCACCGTCCTCAACACATGACAACTCTACAACCATATATATAGGGTCAACTATAAATTTTAAACAGCGATATGCTGTGCATCTCAATTCTTTTAGATATGAGAAATGCAGTAAATCCACAACCCTCACCAGTCACATATATCATCTCAAAAATAAGAATATTCCATATAACATATCATGGTCCATAATAGATTCAGGACTTCCATACCAAGGTTAACACTCGGCCTGAACGTTATGCCTAAAAGAAGCATTCTACATATTAAAACACAACTCTACAATACTACTAAATAAGTATAATGAGGCCCTAGATCTATGCAACCACCACTTTTTTCATACCTTTAAATTTTGCCACAAATCTAAATTCAACTTAAA
>NC_068983.1:94735516-94735740 GCF_001194135.2 Octopus bimaculoides
ACTTTTTTCATACCTTTAAATTTTGCCACAAATCTAAATTCAACTTAAATCACCACACATTACATATCCCAAACACCCCTTAGGTAATATCCAACAACCTTATTTGACTTTCCAATGTCTTAATTCTTTAACTTTTCAATTCTTAATTTTAATTTTTTAATTGTTTAATAATACATATATAAACATGTGTGTGTGTATATATATATATATATATATATATATAT
>NC_068983.1:94735797-94735995 GCF_001194135.2 Octopus bimaculoides
ATATATATATATACATACACACACACACATGTATGCATGTCAATATACACATCATTCTTTCTCTCTCTGATTTATCAGCCCCCACCATCACTTTAGCTTGTACAATAAATACGTCTATTTTTAGAAACTTGACCATTATATCTTATTACTCTTCCCTTCCTTGTTGACGTTTACTACTCACTTTAGTACACCCCCCCC
>NC_068983.1:94736005-94736220 GCF_001194135.2 Octopus bimaculoides
CCCCCCCCATCATTTTCTTTACCTATCTCCCCACCTTAGTGCCTTTCAAACTTATCGCCCCACCTTCCACTTCTCACACATGTTCCTTCCTTATGTTCTTATCTCTTCCTTCTATCCCTCCCCTTATTCCTTTTATCCTGATAACTCTCTTCTCCTATTCCCCTCACAATATCTTGACCATCTAGCACTCCTTTTTTCATTTTTCTCCCCCCCCC
>NC_068983.1:94736230-94736365 GCF_001194135.2 Octopus bimaculoides
CCCCCCCCCATTCCTTTTAACTAATACCATTCTCCTCCTAACAAGCATGTCTGTTCTCTTCTCTCTGTCTACTTACCCCTATCTGTACATTCTCAAAATTTCATTCATACCACAAGACCCCTTTGAATGAACAGC
>NC_068983.1:94736579-94736955 GCF_001194135.2 Octopus bimaculoides
TATTCTCTTATTTCCCTTTATACTTCCTGTATCCATCCTTTTCCAAAATAACTCCTGATATTGAACTATACTATTTCCCTCTAGTTAACTCCCTCATATCATCTCTGATGAAGGAATATCCCTAATATCCTAGAAATAGCTGTAAAACTACCTTTCTCTTTATAAATATCTTAAATATTTCACACAGCCTTGGTTTTGTTGTCTCATTTTATTTAACATACATATATATATACACATATACATATATTGCTGTTGGAGACTGCAGTTAATATATGTCTGGTCATAGAGTGACAAATGGTTTCGCATCTATAAGGCACTAAGCTATATGGATATGCCACAAGAGCCAGCGGGTAGCACATGGAATGCACCATTTTGA
>NC_068983.1:94737144-94737874 GCF_001194135.2 Octopus bimaculoides
CATGCTAGCATGGAAAGCGGACATTAAACGATGATGATGATGACTCTATGGCCAGACATAGTTAACTACATGTAAATACATTACTGGTGTATTCTTTAGAGCATGCTTCTTTTTCGGATATATGATCCACTGACACGTATGCATTTATTTATGAATAGATGGATGGGTGGGTGGGTGGTTGGATGGTACATAAAAACCTGCATGTGTGGGCCTATTCAAAAACATATATTTACATGCATGCGTGTACAATATGCCAGGCCACTCTTGGGTGCTACTTGTGACCTGTAATCCAGGACAACTTTTTACATGTTCAGGTTGTCAGGGACTTAACCAACAATCCCAGCAGACAAATCTAATGGGGATGTTGCTCCAGTAACAGTAAGACAAGACTTGTCAAAGGAAGGATGATCCCAGTATAAGGTCAACAGCTATTTAGCAGTAATGTGCAAAGACTTAGAAACACTCAAGATGGGGAATGAGTGTGCTGTAAATCCACTGAGTGGTGGTTAGATGTGCTCTTTAGCCATGGTGAAGGCAGCTGTCTAGGAAAGGGTCACTGCAAATAATAACCTGGTATGTCAAGCTAATTATTTGCAACCATGGTGATCTTAACATTGTTTTGTTTTTGGTGATTGTATGTATGGTTAAACATACATAAAATCTAACACTTTGCAAAACTTATCTTCTTTTTATTATGGATATTTTAGATCTTATCCATGCACAGATGTTA
>NC_068983.1:94737884-94738214 GCF_001194135.2 Octopus bimaculoides
TCTTCTTTTTATTATGGATATTTTAGATCTTATCCATGCACAGATGTTACTTAACATATATGGTCTAATTAATTGTGTTGAACTGTCTTAAAATTATTTGACAGTCTTATATATATTGTGTATTCTTTGAGTAATACATGTTTGAGGATTGTCTTAAAATACAAAAATAAAACACTATCAACTTTAGAAAATGTATAACTCACAAAATAATGAGAATGGCAAAAAGGGTGTGGGAATTGAAATTTTGAAATAAGAAACTACTAGGACATCATAGGATGAAACAAATTCTAATGGTTAACATCAGCTACTGATGTACACAGAATTGAATTT
>NC_068983.1:94738224-94738996 GCF_001194135.2 Octopus bimaculoides
TGTTTGTAACAGGTTCTTTGAATGTAGGGATTACAAAAGAACTTGACTGCATCCTGGTTCCAATAAATGGCACATAATTGATTATGTTCTAACCAGACGGAAAGATTTGAATGATGAGACAAGTTTGAGTTTTAAGAGGCACAGTATTTGACACGTTATAATTTTGCAGGAATTAAGGTAAACATCAAAGTAAAACCCAAAATTAATAAGCAGTTTTCAATGCTTAAAAGACTTGATGTCTGCTCTTCATAGTGACATGAATTAGATGGGTTATCATTGTCCAAATCACTCTGTATTTAAGTGTAAGATCAAAAGACCATGTCTTCCTTGTGTGTTCCATTTTAAGCCTGGTTTCTACAGCTGGATGCCCTTCCTAAAAACAGCCACTTTTTAAGTGTACTAAGTGAATTTTATTGTGGTTCTGCTACTAGAACTAGAGAAATTGTCATTTCCTTGATGCAAGTAAGGATCTGTTACTGCTCTTTCTTTATTCAGTCACCAACCATGTTACTGAGGATGCTGGGTAAATTTTGTTGTACCAACACTAGCAAAGCTGTCCTTACTAGACTAAAGAATTCTACATACACTCTGTTCTTGTGGTGAACATGACTGAAGGAATGAAAGAGGAGAGTGTGTGTAATGGGGAGAAAACAGTGATAGGACGGTAGGGGAGAGAGTAATGGATGAGAAACTCTAATAGTTACATGTAAAACAGCATGAGTTGTAAGATGGGCTAGCAAACAGATGTATAATAAGAGACTAAGCGATGGCT
>NC_068983.1:94739006-94739417 GCF_001194135.2 Octopus bimaculoides
GTAAGATGGGCTAGCAAACAGATGTATAATAAGAGACTAAGCGATGGCTAGCAACAGAGATGAATGATGGTGAGACTAAAAGATTTAAACTAAGTCACATGAGAGAAAGAGTAATGGTTAGTGGTAGAGGGGGTAGTAAGTCGAACTGAATATGGACAAATCTGACGCTGTCTCTTTTTACACAGACATTACGATGGAAGAGAGGTAGAGTGATAGAGAGATTTTGATGGTTGTTTGGGTAAGTCATCATCATCATCATCGTTTAACATCCAGTCTCCATGCTGGCATGGTTTGACATGGAGCTGAGCTGGCTAGCAGGGAGTTGTCCAGACTCCAACTGACTTGTGGCATTGTTTCTATGACTGGCATGGATGCTTTTTAAGTGGCACCAGCACCTGAAAGGACAAGCCT
>NC_068983.1:94739427-94742648 GCF_001194135.2 Octopus bimaculoides
TGGCATGGATGCTTTTTAAGTGGCACCAGCACCTGAAAGGACAAGCCTGTACAAGTGAAAGACACCAATTTTACTTAGCTTGACATGTTTTATCAAGTGCAGCAAATCGCTACTTCTCCTGGTCCCTTGCCATTTTCTTAGAGGGATAATGATAATGGCCAGTGGCAAAAGGGTTGAGTAAATGCATCTCCTGCAGTTGTTTCAATAAGACTATTGTATTGGTAGTATCTCTTCCTGGCACAAAACTGAACTGCATTTCATCTAGTCTGAATTTTCTTCATTTGTGCCATGACTCATTCTGCAACTTTCATAACTCCATTCACTCTGATGTCAGTTTCAACAGTTGGTCCTTTTGTTGGGTCTCTTTGAAGTAGACCCTCTATTTGTCATACATTCTCCACATTCAGCAGCTTCTCATAGTTGCACTTTTATTCCTCATCTACATTGACATACATAAACTTGTCTCTTAGTTCTCTTTGCAGCAATATCCCACCACCATTTTATATTGCATCAAGATGGAATCTTGCACATCACACACACACACACACACACACACACACATATACCTAGCTGTGTATGTGTATGTATTAAGACACATTTTCTATATGGCTGCAAACCATTCTTTATCACAATGGCAATAAGTTAAATAAACTCTGACAACTACTCTTGCCAAGATTTTGGGATTTCATTCCACAGCAAGATCACCAATATAAATATGCTTTGACGTGTGTGTATGTATTGCTAAGTAGATATATTTGAATGAGGGTACAAAATGAAAATTAATTTAATAGTGCATTGACTGGAACTAGTGCCCTATGAATATATGGTTATGAAGAACTATATAAAAAAATAGGTGTTTGATTTGTTGTATTAGTAAGCTGAGGAGAGTTTAGAAGTTGCATTGTGTTTGTCATTTGTACTTCCATGTAATGAAATTGTTATATGTATGTCTTTTTATTATAAATCAGTTAATTAATTTAAGTCTCTCTCTTCAAAATTGTCTTACTGGGTGGGTCCATGGATAATATAGTAGTGTGAGAGGATTATTAACTAATGAGGGAGATACAGGTGTGTATGGAGAGAGATTGCTGATGGAGATGGGGACTGGAAATGGGGTTAGGATGGAAGGTGTAAGAAAAACATTTTGTTACCTAAATACATGGAAGAAATTCCAGGACCTTAGTGGTGTGCTATTGAAAAGAGGATACACAGTTTTGCTAAAACTGAAGGGTAGAGTGTATGTTGCATGTGTGAGAAGTGCTATGATTTATGTGCACGAGGCATGGATAATGAACCTGAAACAATAGAGAGGGCTGAAAAGAAAAGAAATGAGAATGGTTCATTGGATAAATGGAGTAAAGCTGAAAGAAAGAGAGAGAAGGGAGGGAAGACGAGCAATTAATCACAGAGGATGAAGGGAATAAAATCAGTGATGGATATTAAGAAAAATTGGATGAGATTGACTGGGTCATGCACTGAGGAAGTAGGAAAGAGGGGTAGTGGGAATGAATATGGAAAGAAATAGAGAAAGGAAAAAATTTGGAAAGACATGATTGAAAATGGTGGAGGAAATAAGGGTAAGGAGATTGGTGAGGTGGATTTAGAGAACAGAGAAGTCTGTTATGGGCCTGCAAAGCTAAACTTACCTGTAGCAGGGAAAGGAAATGGTTTTAGAATGTTGTCTTCAAAGTTTTCTTCCTGTTTGATGTATATATTGTTTAAAAACAATATACACTCATAATGGCCTATGTAACATTGTCAAATTGGTATTAACTGCCAGTATAAATGCTTTTTCGTAACCACATTGGCATATGCTACAGTTTCATAAGTTCAGTTAGTATGAGGAATCTAACATTTCAGGCTTTATCTTGTCCTTCATCTACACTGATATAATTATATACTAGTGAAGAGATACTATGGATCTATGGATGTAGTGGCTCAGTTTGCTCTGCTCCAGTTTATATCTGTATGAAGGTAACTGATTCAAGAATTGTTTCACTTTTTTCCTAATCCTTTTTCTAACTAGACTACATTGTTTATGCATTTCAATTACTCAAAATAAGAATTTAAAGTTAGTCAAAACAAATGATAGTCATTTTATTAAATGACTAATGTTCTTTTTCTTTTTAAAAATAATGTATCTATTCTTGTCTATTCAACTATTAATTAAATGGTACAATGTGTTTCCATCAAGGTCAGTGTCTTGATACATAGCAAAGTAATGTTGTGTGCCAAGAAATGTTTTCATGTCCTTGGCACCTATACCATAGTACCCTGGATTATCATCCCTGATTTTGATGTATTTTTTTATAACATTGGTTTTTGTTTTGTTTTGTTTTTTCACTTATTTCTACCAGTTTTATTTATAACTCTTGTAATATTTATTGCAGGGTGTTCTCACTTTTTTGGCTGTTCAGAAGTACCGTTTGGGTGCAGGTGAAGCTTTCACAAGTGGCTATGAACCAGAAGCAAATGTTTCCTCTCCCTATTCTTCCTTCCCAGGAAGTGAGACTGGTGATCCATATCAGCAACCACCATTTAGTGCGCAAAAAGAAGCTCCAGATTTTCAAACACCTACCTATTAACTCTTGAATCAACTTATCCAAGCAAAAGAAGAAACTATTAGAGACAATTGAAAGGCATGAGTGTTAGCGGCAGGATAATATCCTGAACTTGCAAACACCTGATGTTAAGGGATCACGTGGAAACTGTCTACAGTTTGAATGTTACATGTTACTGGCAGTAACTGTAACTGTGCCAACACCAGCCATTTTTTTTTCAATTGCTCAGACTGGTATGGGCATTGTTGCTGGATTTCTTTATGAAATAATACTGTCAAATCTTGACTCTTTTTTCAATATTTTAGAGTTGGCTTGAAATAATATTCTAAAAGTCAGTCTCTTATTCCTGCCATCAGGTGTCAGCACTGTCTTGGTTGTATAAATTGGTGTTACTAGTCAAGTGTATAATTTACAAGTAAAGAGATATTAAGTTTTAAAGACATTTGAAATTATTAAGATTTTAAAAGTATTGTGTAACAAGAGTGTTACCATCATCTTATTTTATTTTCTTCAGCTTATTAAAAGAAAATTTTTTGCTTACTTAAAAATATAAACAATAATACAAGTGAGATATTATTTATACAACTTATTTTTATAGCTGTTTTTAAGTAATATATAAAATAGCTTTACAGGAATTTTTTTTTCCAAAGCATTTTCAAA
>NC_068983.1:94742658-94743336 GCF_001194135.2 Octopus bimaculoides
ATATATAAAATAGCTTTACAGGAATTTTTTTTTCCAAAGCATTTTCAAATTAAGTTTATATAACTTATTTCTCTATTACCTTCTGATAATACCATCAAAACAATAAAGCTCTCTGCTTATTTGCTAGACTTTGAAGCCACTAGTGGTATGTGGTTGTGTTTGACTCACTTGACTATTCTCCAGTCTCATTGACTGTATGTTTGCCATTAGAGAAAAACTCAGCCTGAAATGTTGTGTATCTGTAAGATTTTACAGCTGGCAATAGTTCACCAACCACCAAACTGACCACTTTGCTACTTTTTATATTAAACAATGTAAAATGTTTAAAACATTGAAAAGTCTCTCTCTCTCTCTCTTTTTACTTTTTTTTTTCTTTTTTTTGCATTCTGTTGGTTATTAGCAATAAGCGAAATAAATAGCCACTTTATCTTTAGTTCTGTTCAGATTTAGTGTCTAAATTTCTTATACTTTTGATTACTTATCAGAATCATCAGAAAGGAGGTATTTTGGAAATACTATTAAAATTTCAATTATATTCATCCAAACATCTTTTATTCCCTAAGTCAACACTTTCCTTCTTGATTCAAAACAAACACAAAAGATTTATTTAGACTTATTCATAATGCAATAAACATATCTTAAAATTACTGGTAAAGTATCCAATTGTTTTATTATAAT
>NC_068983.1:94743346-94743927 GCF_001194135.2 Octopus bimaculoides
TATAATAATTTTTGGAGTGTGGGAATTGAAGTCATGAGATGTGTTGCATTCCATGCTATTATCTTTAGGAATGACCTTGTTATTGTGTTGCTCTCCTGATCAGTCTATTGTTCTCCAACACTGATCTCTCCTCTCTTCTTGGACATGAGTTATATACCAACTGCTGATGTATCAAGATCCTCATTATCTGGGAAGTCATGCAGAATTTTACTAGCAGTGTTCTCAGGCTGTCATTGCTCAACAAGTTTGACATTGGTCAGCCTACTCTGCTGACCCTTTCATCTCATTGCTTCAGTATTAGTTTTGTTTCATACCATTTTTTTTTCCAGTAAAAAAAAAAACAATCAACTAGGTAGCCTGGGATAATAAAAGAAAAAAGGAAAAAAACCAAAAAAAAAAAGCGTGTAAGATTGGTTTTTGAATTACATTTTCACTTTAGAGCTATTGGGTTTTTAGTTATTCCAGTGTTTACATTTCTAGTCGAATTTAGCTTAACACATTATGTTAACACATCAGTTTGTTTTCTTTAGGTTTGGTCGTTTAATTAGTCTGTTCCAGTTCCTCTATATCATTTTGTAATC
>NC_068983.1:94743937-94745376 GCF_001194135.2 Octopus bimaculoides
GTTCCAGTTCCTCTATATCATTTTGTAATCAATATTATTTATTCTCTGCTGTTTAGTAACAACTATCTAAATTGAAATATTTAACTAGCTAGATAGCTGTGTGTGTGTATATGTGTGTGTAAAATTTATATGCACACAAAAATTTGCATATACTTTGATGGATATAGTAACGTGTTATTGTCATTAACTCTTTGCCATATTTAAAAAAAAAAGAAAGCTAATAAAATAATAAAAAGAATTCTATTTAGTGCTAAGTGTTTTTTAAAATAGTTTACTTTCTCTGTACTATTTCTTATGAAGTTATTTTCACATAACCTGACAGTTTCTATCATAATTTTCTTCCATGTCAAACAGCTATTTATGTCTAAAACTCATCTCAGTTCTTTAGAAAGTATAAAAATCTTAAATTCCAAGAAATGTAGTGCCATCTACTGTTAATTGTTGATTGCTTAATTAATACATTTTCTGTTCATCTCTTCCATTCATTGTTTGGCTGGAAGTATATATGGTTATCTCATTGTATTGTTCTTGAAACTTTATTTAGACCTCTTAATACTTTGTTTTACTTCAAATTAACTTAACACTTTTGAAGGTTTTTAACTAAAACAGAACAAAAAATTTTGGTTTCTAAAACATTTTTATTAAATCTTTTAACTAGATTTGAGAATATATGCTTTATTTTTAAGTTATTTTTTATACTCACATCATTCCAAAATACATTTATGTATCAATATTCAGTTTCTTTTTTTTTTTTTTCTTAATTGTTGTAATTTTGTTTTAACTATGCAAATTTAGGGTTGTTGAAAATGTTTTCCCCCACCTCCAAGAGATAAGGAATGGGTGTATGTGATTGTGTGTATGGACATTCAGAATTCATATTCATAATTTATTATTTGGTAAGCAATGTGCATCTAGTTATTTGTCTTGACTTGCATCAATCCACTGGTTTTCATGCTAGTTGTGATTTGATGTCCAAAAGCTACATTGTATGAACTTGCATGCATTCTACAGTCCAGTCATAACACTCAGCCAACCCCAAACCACATCTGCAACATTGTTATTGTTATGTTTTTGATTATTAATATTGTTGATGAAAATATAACTAAGAAATTCAATAAAGAAAATCTGTTTCTTCTTACTTTCTATCTCTGCCCTTAACAGCTTATACATTCACAAAATTGAGTCCTTTAATTTATTCAGTTTATTTTATTGCCCAATATTTTTAGCTTCAGATTACCAAAGAATATTTTATGTTGGAGATTAGCACTTAATCTTCTTTTAATGAAAGGTATTCTTTTTTGTTTTGCAAGTTTTCATTTTTTTATCTAATCTTTATTTAAACAGTATTTCTTTTTTTTAATTATTTCAATTGTGGCACAAACTACTTTGTCTTGTACAATCTTATCTCAAGTTACATGGAGTTGTCTCTCCTGTAACAA
>NC_068983.1:94745451-94745746 GCF_001194135.2 Octopus bimaculoides
TTTTCACATTATTCACTTTGTTTCAACAAAATGTATTTAACAATCCTATCCTTTATATATAATTCTTTCTTCTGTAAGATATATATAAATCAGAAACAATAGTCTTAAAGCATATCTTTTAGTGGATTTGATAAATTACTGCTAAAATATATTTTTGCTGTTGAGATTTCTACTGTTATAATATATTCATTGTAACTAACTTGAAACAAAATTGGGCATTATAAGCATCTAATTATGTTATAGAATATTTTCTTTTAAACAAAAAAAAAAATGAGCCTTTTTTTTTTTTTTTTTT
>NC_068983.1:94745756-94746955 GCF_001194135.2 Octopus bimaculoides
TTTTTTTTTTTTTTTTTTCAAATAAACTTTGTAGGCCTGCAAGGAAAGAAAACTGTAGGCTTATTTCTCAAAATATTCATTAAAGTGAGATCTTTACATTAATGTATAGTTAAACGTTTTACTGTTGATTAGTTTTGGGCTCACAAGATGCAGATTTTTGTTGCAGCTTTACCATTCGATAACCAATATCTCAAACTACATGAAAACAAACAAGTAGACAGCTCTTAACTTTTCTTGTCTCCATTCTTGCAAGGCCATGCACAACATCTGAACGCATGCAACGAATGTCAACTAGTCAGACATTGTCATACTGTACAAGTTGTAACTACACTTTGTGGCTGTAATAAACTATTAGGACTGTTTCATTGTCTTATGTCATTCTTTCGGCACTTGAAACGTTAACTTTTAGAAATTTATAATATAATTTTTTTCTTTCTTTCTTTCTTTCTTTCTTTCTCCAACAAGCACAAGGCCTGAAGTTTTGTAGTGGTGGTTGAGGGGTGGCTAGTCAATTACATTGACCTCGTTGCTCAACTGGTAACTATTTTATCAACCCTTAAGTGATGAAAGGCAAAGCAGACTTCAGCAACATTTGAACTCAATGTGAAAATGTGACAGAGATTAACTTTGCTTTTCTCTTTTCAGGTTTGATAAGTACCACTTGGGCACTAGGGTCAATGTAATCGACTTCTCCTCCCCAAATTTTCAGGCCATGTATCTACAGTTGAAAGTTTTGTTTTTTTCTTCCCACACACACTCATTATCCATGCTTGACACTGAATGTTTTAATTTTAAACCAGGAAATTTTTTTAACAAAATCTTCCCCCAGCATTTCCAGGCTTTTATGCAAATGTTTTTGTATAGCCCAATGTGCCTATGATACAAGAACTATAAGTTCTACACTAGTTCACTTTAGCTGTTCTGTTTTGCAGCGATGTCTGCTAGGCAGTTGACTTCCTCAGCAATATGTGACTTTTGTTCCTTGTCTCATAGAAGAATATTAGGTCTGTTATATGAGCACTGAATTATTGTTTTTATTGCAATGTTCCACCAGTATTTGCAATTTTTAAAGATATGAACACGTTGGATAGTTTTGCAAATATGAGGTGCATTCAAAAGTATCCAACTTTATTTTTTCCCACCAAAACTAATGCTGTGTGGGCAAAATCCTTCGTGTTGTAGGTGACACCACCCTTTCT
>NC_068983.1:94746965-94748063 GCF_001194135.2 Octopus bimaculoides
ATGCTGTGTGGGCAAAATCCTTCGTGTTGTAGGTGACACCACCCTTTCTGTGCATACATGAAAATTTTTGTGCCAATAGCCTAGTTGTTATACCTAGAGTACAGACATGTAGTGTACACTTGTCAAATTTTCATTTTCACCAAAAACATTGAGCAGAGACATTACATCAAGTTTTGCCGAAGGCTTGGTGATACTCAAGCTCAAACCATCCAACAGATTCAATAGGCCTTTGCTGAAGACACCATAGGAAAAACTCAGATCAAGGAAGTGTACAACCATTTCAAACATGGCCACACCTCAGTGGACAATGAGGCATGTATGGGTAGGTCATCCACATGCCGAAATGAGGAGTTAATTGAGAAGGTTCAGTGAATAGTTGTGGAAGACCACCATGTAACAGTCCAGAAAATTGTTCATGAAGTAAGAATAAGCACAGAATCAGAACTTTCCATTTCAATGGAGGATTTATGAATACAGAGAGTGTCGGTGAAATTTGTGCCCAAGGTGCTGAAGAGCAGCAGAAGTAATGACATGGAAATTGCTCAGAACATGCTGGATTGTGCTAACCATGACCCAGAAATCATGAAGACCATCATCACTGATGATGAGACATGGGTTTATGGTCTCTGCTTGATGTGTTTGGTCATCTTGTTTGAAAACGAAAATCTGACAAGTGTTTACTACGTCTGCACTCTAGGTGTAACAGCAGGAAACTGACGTGGCTTCTTGACATGAAAATTTTCATGCATGCACAGGAAGGGTGATATCACATCCCACCCAAAGGATTTTGCCCATGTAGTTTTGGCAGGAAAAAATAAGTTGGATACATTTTAAATGCATCTCATAAGTTTGCTAATGTTGTCAAACACTTTTGAACAGCTACTGTTATTAGTAACCTCTTCCACATTGGTATGAGACAACACAATGTGAAGGCATCCTTATCTCTTTTATTGAGCAGGTATTTTGTAGCTATCGCCTATTCCTAAATAGTAGAGGTGTTTCTTTCCAGATAAGATGTGATTTATCAATCATATTTTGGAGAGATTATTTCCTTATTTACATTTGACAGATATTTGTCCTCATCTTGTTTGTTGTTAA
>NC_068983.1:94748073-94748230 GCF_001194135.2 Octopus bimaculoides
AACACATTTCGGCTGATATACCATCCAGCCTTCATCAGGTGTCTTGGGGAGATTTTGAACCTGGTTTCTCATTCCTAAGGTATTTTTCGATTATTATTATTCAAGTTACAACAAACAAGACGAGGACAAATATCCATCAAATGTAAATAATGTACAT
>NC_068983.1:94748240-94749292 GCF_001194135.2 Octopus bimaculoides
TCCATCAAATGTAAATAATGTACATAATTCCTCATCTCTTAAATAAATATAGAACCAGATTATTTCCTGTCAGTATTGTTGTTATTCTCTACCTTGTGGAATACATTACATGACTAACTATATGCTGCTTATTTGCGTGTTTCTATTCAAGTGCTTTATTCCATCTACCCTTGATTCACACAGAACAGCTGTACATTTCAAAATCTGCTGAAATATTCCTTTGTCACTTCAACTTTACTCACAATACAAAGACATGCAACATTCTCATCAGTTTCAAAATGCTTGTAGCATTTATTTTTGGAGATAGGTCATTGATATCCATGATACTCAACTTGAAGGGCAGTAACTCTGAGTAAGAATTGACTGATCTTGACAACCCACTCAACCCATACCAGCTTGGAAAGTGGATACAAAAACAATGATGTATATGTGTGTGTGATAACAAACAACTGGGAAGGAGTTTATATACTGCCAGACTGAACTCATGAAATACTAGTCTCAATATACAAAGACAAAGGATCTAAATTTTGGTGTAATAATTAATGTCATATTACTTTCTCAAAGTTCATTCAGAAGGTTTTTATCCATCTGCTCATCTTCAGTAGTACTCAATACACAATCTTGTTTTAGATCAGGTTGGGGTATTATGGACATTGTTTTTCTCAACTTCTAGTAAAATGTATCAAGCAACAGGTGCTTCTATATCAAGTTTTTGTTGACTAATCTAAAGCCTTAATCATTGTCGAAAGTTCTTGAAAAGTTGAGTTATTTGCCAAATTTTGTGAACATGTTTCAGGAACTATGTAGTAACATGAAGGCTTGAGTCACTTCAGAAGCCAACTTTATAATGAAATTGATATAGACAATATAGTTAAACAGGATGTTTCCAATATGCTTTGTTTTGTATTCTACTTCTTCTTTTCAAATATGTACCATAAATAATATGAACAGTCTTTGACCTGAAAAGATTCAACTGTGTAAGATGACTTACAAAGAAAAGTGCTGGGGTCGATTTACTCAACTAAAGGTGGTGCTCCAGCATGGCCGCAGTC
>NC_068983.1:94749392-94758559 GCF_001194135.2 Octopus bimaculoides
TATGCTGATGACACAAAGATATCTCAGGCAATAAAGAATCCTGATGATGTATTGAGTGCCATACACAGAAAAATGTTTTCACAATAAATTCTGAAATAATCGAAATCTACACCATCTGAAGCGTATTTGTTGAAAATTTCATTGAAAGTATCCATTTTTCTGGAAGCTATGAGAAAACAAAATCAGGAGGGGCACACATCATCGCATTTAATTATTCATTGTGAAAAATAAAGAGTATTTATTCATACCAGTTTCCTGTCTATATGTATACATATATACCGATAGCTATAAATCTACCTACTACATCTAAACTCATTATTGAAAAAATAAATATTCATATGAACTCATTATTGACAAATAAATATTCAAAAGAAAAAGAACAATCTTACCATTGCCTGCACCGGTAATTAGTACCACTTGTCCATCGAACTGTAGCGGCGAAGCCATGTCTGTTGACACAAATGATGGTAGGTGTTGATTACGCATTGAGAGTTATCTCCCCCTATTTCAACAGCTTGCTTCAGCAATAGAAGAAAAAAGTGAACTTTGGTCTGGGGACTTAACGATGTCGATATTGCCTATGAAGCGGAGTAGGAAGAGAACAAACATGAACACACACGCACATGGTGGGTCAAAAGTCATTCACAATATAAATTCGATACACTCCGAGATTGTCAGACATGCTTCAATTTTTCTAAAACTGAATTAAGTTAATAAAATAGTGATGAATGCATACATATTTGTACAACATGAACAAAATTAATAATAATGATGGTAATAATAATATTTAACGCAATACAATACCGGGAAGAGTTTGCACACTCCCAACAGTATTTTGCCTGGCGTGCTAACGATTCTGCTAACGATTCTGCCAGCTCACAGCCTTAATAACGATGATGATAATGATTTCTTTATTAACCACAAGGGTTTACATTAAGAAAACATTATGGACAGTGGAGGACAAAGCAAAGAATGTGTATGAGAGTGTGTTGTGAAGGTTTTGCATGTAAACAAGACTAACAAAATTATAAGAAAGGAAGGAAGAAAGAGATCAACAATGTGTAATTCTCAATAGGGAGGAGTCGTTCGAAAGCTGCTCATGGAAAAACCCCATAAAAAAACTGTGGGTACCCTGACTTTTGGGGCAGGTACCTATTTTCCTTGCCTTTTTTTTTTTTTTTCAACAACAGGCATATGCTCAGGGCATGCCCGTTCACTTACACCATTCTCGCCACTTTCATCTACCTTTCAGCAAACTGGCCAGAAGACAATACTTCCCTCTCTACCCTTATTTTCCTTATCAAGTAAAACTTGAAGAAGTTGATTAGGGATTGGCCTAAGAGAAAAGTGTTTGTCTTCGGTTCCTTCAATCTCATCCACCATACAACCTCTTTCACCATGAACACCAGGCAAATAAACACAGTGTAGCGGGATGATGTAGCAAAAGATGTTGTTGAGGTAGAAGATAAAATAGGCATGTGTTCGACATCAAAGTAAAACAATGGGAAAGCATCAGATTGTGGTTTAAATAATTTGTTTTACTGACAACTGTATTTATATGTTTTATACACCAGAAAATTCACCTCATGACATTACCAACTTGCTTCGAGTTGGCGAAGTAGAAAATAAACAGGGGAAATACTGTGTCAATGTGATGAGGTAGAACCGAGCATGTTTTGTGTCTGTGTGTGCATTGGTGGTGTCTGTTTATGTTCTGTGACTGCTACTGTGTTGGGTCGTTCATGCAGAATATGTGGTTTTATGTTGGCTGCTTGACTGGCACAAGTTAACAGCTGGCTGTCTTCTTGTCTCTTGACCTGGTGATGGCTATCTGCCTCATGTCGTATGTCTGACTGTATTTATAATGGTCATGACAACTAGAAGGACAGACATACCACAGGAGTAATTTCTACCTATGTAGGTCGTTTCCTGTCCATTTGAACCTTAAACGACACAGCTCTGGTCATAGGTTGAAGAGAAATCCATTCATCACTTTTTGACAGGACAAAGGAATTTTTTCGTGCCTGTTTGGCCAGTGGTGGATCAGATGAGTGAGAATCCTAAGATTCTGTTTTGAATCTCAGCTCGGAAAAAGGAAGTGTTAGTTTCTTCGATACCCAATGTCTCCCCAAGAATGTTGTCACACTTTTCCTCCACTAATCCTCTATAAAAAGCTAAAGTGAACGTTCCACCTATTGCAGTGTCCACTTTCCAAATGCTCCCCCTCGGTCTGTTTTACCCAGGGCTGCAGCTCTGTTAAAGAAACTAGCTGCAGAAATGCATGTCTGGCAAACAGTAACAACACCTGTTCACTGTCAAGGAAGCACTGAAGATGTCGTAGTCTCAGCACATGTCAGTGTATCATCAACTACAGCATGCCCAGGCCACCATTCAGCAAGTATTGACAGCAGATAGCCCACCTGATCATCAGAACGTGTCCCTTCCACAAGAAGCAGAAGAGTATATGCTCAAGCATAATCAGAGGGTGGTCAGGACAAGGCATGACGGTCGAGCGATAGTAGCTGACAGGCACGATATATGTGTTAGCCACCTCTGCCCAACCTGTCAGGGATGGCTTTCTCTCGGCCCATTTCTGGGTGAGAGTAGTCACCCTACTTGTTACCTCATCCTATTTTTTGTGCCTCTGTAGGTCCAGACAGAACCATACCCCAAGCAATTTAACCAGTCCATACATCCAACACCCAACGACACAATTGAATGGCATGGACTTGCTTCTCCAGGTGCCAAGCTGCAAGCCCACTGATTTTTCCTGGTTGATCGGTGCTCCAGAAACTGCCTCACAGTCCCTGAGTGCATAGCCAATCATTTCCATGTGTTTATGATCTTATACCACAACAGTGACGTCATCAGCATATGTCGACATGCATTTTCCACAATGCTTCTCAATGCCTCCAATTTGTGTAGTAGTGGCTCGAGAGTCAGTACATACAAGAGAGACAAGAGGGGGAAACCTTGCCGGACTGAGCGCATGATGCTGAATGGTTCTGAGAGGTAACCATTCACTCTGGCCACTAAACAGATACTGCTGTGCATTGCAGCAATCCAGCCCTTGAATACAGGCCCGAAACCAGCTGCCTTGAGGACCGCCACCATGGTTGACCCTATCAAAACCTTTAGACTGATCTAAATTGATCAGGGCGCCACCTGTGCCAGGTTCTTTAGCCACTTTCTCAATGATGTATTGCATGAGGTGGAGGTTTTTGTGTCTGTACCTCCCCTACCAAATCTCTGACGACAAGTGCCAACTTCATAGCTAACACCTTGGCCAAAATTTTGAATTCTGCATTCAGCAGAGTTTTGGGCCTAAAGTTGTCAATACAATCCCCCTTATTCAGGTCTTTTCTCAGCAATTTCAACACTCCTCAGCTCACAAAACTGGGAATTCTCCCATTCTGATGCCAGTTGCAGTAAACGTTTGCTAAGAGGTCACCAAACAAATCTGGTATATAAGCATAAAGCTCATAGAGAAGACCATCCAAACTAGGCAATTCACCCCTCATGCAGCTAGCCATTGCTTCCCATATTCCAAAGGCTGTTATTGGGCTTTCCCAGCACTCTACCTCCGTCGCTGAGAGCCGCATCAGTTTGTCAAGGTAGGAAGTGAAATCTATCCAGCTCACCACTGCTCCCTAACAGTTGAGCGAAGCGCCACTGAAAGGCCACACACATCTGTCTTGGATCAGTTACCATTTGCTCATCGTGGTCTGGCAAGGATCAGATCATGGATTTATTGCCACACCATGCCTCTGCCATTCGGACCCATTGAATGGCTTTTGTCTCTTCATATCTAAGTGCTCGTGCCTTATCTCTGGCAATGCAACCTTTGTGTTTCATGTTGAAGAATTGGTTGAGTGCCAATCTCGCTGCAAGCATGTTGGTCGTGATGCCTTTTCTTAAAGCCTTGTCTAACTTTTTTGACTAGCCCTGCCTCTACTCTGTTTCTTTATACTACTAGTCCTTTGCTAAGCCTTATCAATTCTGTTCTAATTGCCCTTTTCAGGACGAACCACCATTTATTGTTGATTATTGTCCCCATCAATGCCCACTTAACTAGTTCACTAATCCGGTCACTGAAATCTTTATGCACCAGCAATGACATGCTCAGCTTCCAGTAACCAGGTCCCCATCTTTGAAGCCTATCTAAGTTGACTGTACAGATCATGAATTTGTGGTATGTGTAGTCAACTACTTTAAACTGTGGACAACCTGTGCTATCCTTATCTGCCACTCTACAGAGTGCCCTATCTAGGAAATAATCTGGATGACCCAATGCAGTTTGACCAGATCCACACTGGAACATCCGGGAAATCCAGTCAATACCTGTCAGACATTTGGAATCATCTGAGCAGGTTTGTGATACTTGTGCACCCTCCTTTCCTATCTGCTAAACCTACATAGTCCTACTTTACATCTAAAGCTTCATTCCAATCCCCACCTAACACTAAAGAGCATGACATTCCCAGACATCTGAAGAAATCTGGTCGTCCTGTCCCTGTCAGAGTATAGGCGGCAACTAGTTGAAAGTATGTCCTTCACTGCCTGTCATGTCCAGGACCACCAACTTACCTTCCAGATCCATGAAGATCATCTATATTGCAAGATCCAGATTTTTCTGAACCATCACAGTGACTCCACCTCCAGCTTCCAGACGACTTGGAGATACATACACTTCATAGTCACCAAAAATGAGTTGGAAGTCCTGTGAGTCAGAGATTCTGCTTTCACTAATGGCGACTATGTCAACATTCAGTGCCCTGAAGTCATTGAGGAGGTGACCCCACTTCCAAGGCAACCCTAGGCCATGTACGTTCATGCTGTCTGTTTTGTACACAACCATGGTGTTGGAAAAAGGAAAGAAAAGAAAAGAAAAACTTACTTGGTTTTGTTTGGAAGGGCAGATTGCTCATCCAAACAAAACCAAGTAAGTTTTCTCTTTCTTTGGCTTGGGGTGTTTCCAACAGTAAATCACTAAGAATTATCTCAAAAATCTCCAATTTCCTGTGGGAATTAGGTTTTTAAGTGTGTGTATGTGTTTTGTGTTGTTTGAATGATTTGTATGTATGCAGGTAGGGAGATTGTGGGTATGACAAAATCGTCTGGTGTAATGTTTGTGTGTGTTATTATGTACTTCATTAATTCATTGCTTTTTGTGCTTATTGCCATGTAGTTTATTATGTTAGGTGACTTTTGGTGCACTCTGTGTATGTGTGTATATATATATATATTTGAAGAACCTACAAGAATAGGTGCAAGCGCTAATATTTATAAAACATGGGACATATTAATAAAAATCTGTAGATGTACAACCATCCAGATATCTGAGTACCTTATTATTTTTTCTAATATAGAATTCCTGTACATCACCTCCAAACCTTCCAATATATGTGTGTGTGTGTGTGTGTGTGTGTGTGTGTGTGCATGTAAACAAGTTCTCACTAATTGTAAAAGGTTATGATTTAGAAGTTGATACATCGAAGTTACCAATTCTAAACATCATTGTGAATACGTAGGTATAGATATGTTGATGGCTGTGAAACTAGGTGTACAGTGATCCCTCGACTATCGCAAGTGTTATGTTCCAACCCCCAACCCCTGTAATAGGTGAAAATCCACGAAGTAGAAACAGTACTGTACTGTATATTCTTTTTATTATTTATATAATTTGTATCTATATATTTTATTATAAATGCAAAACAACACCACGGAGGAATCAACATAAACTTAAATAATAAACCACGATATGGTGAGGGATAACTGTATGTTATACATTTTTTCAATGTTTATTTACAAAATTTAATATTTGAATAATTGCTGATTCAAATGTCTCGAGTTTAACAATGTATGTGAGAATGCTTGACTGTTAAAAGTATTTATATGCTTGCAAATGTGACAGGCAACCGGTCAGTCAGCTGTCGGTGCTGTTAGTTATATTGAAGTAGCGATAGTAAAAGACCACCTTCAGTCATGAATGACCGTGGGATTGCACCTAGAGAGTTCCCCTCCAAGGCACAAGTCCAAGCAAGGTTATTTATGGAAGACCTGCAGTCGCCCATGCATACCAGCCTCCCCTCTCCATGCCACTGATGTTATCCAAGGGAAAGACAAAGGCCGATACAGCTTGACACCAGTGACATCACAACACATTTCTACAGCTGAGTGAACTAGAGCAACATGAAATAAAGTGCCTTGCTCAAGAAGACAACACACAATCTGGTCCGGGAATCGAACTTCTTATCTCATGATTCTAAGCTCGACACACTAATCACTGAACCATGCACCTTCATCATAGTGTGATGGTGGTGGAGAAGGAAAACCTTCTGTGATGTGTTGAAGTGATGATGATGGTGGTAACGGTTTTGTTTTTCGTGCTGATGTAAGACATTTGGTGCCTTGTGTTGAAGAGACAAAACTGTTCGACTAATTAGCAGAGATTAGATATGCAATCTTCCATAGCAGGACGTGAACTTGCATTGCCACATTGCAGATTTCATGTCACAACATAGCAAGGCTTGATCATGTGTGCAGCTAAGTTATGTCCAGTCAAAAGCCAGACGTCATGTGAAAGATGATTCTGGAAGGCCCTTGAACATTTCCTATAAGGCCTATAAATAGAGTTCTTTTTGGTACCAAACTCCAGTGGTCATGGTAGGAAATATACACTTTCTTAGTTGTTCTAAAGATTGCATACTTAAACAATATGTGATTGTAGTAGAACACAATGGAATGATGCATGTATATACATTTCCTGCGTTTGATCCAGCCCCAGTGGTAAATTTTGATATCCAGCTTCATCATACTGACTCTATGTGTATATTTGTAATGCATGACCAACTTCATATGACTTGTGCGGCGATAATAAACCATGTTTAACTGTATGCTTAGTGTTGCTAAATTATTACACACAGCTTCTGCAAACCAACCAGCAATCATCGCAACAACACATCCCAGCAAGATTAGTGTGATTCAAGCAACAAATTCATTGAAAAGTTAATATGGTGACTTGGTTGTATATGGGAATGATATGCAGCCTAACCAAATATCCATTGCCCACTTAACCAAACCACTCATTCTTGTTTCAGTATCGATTGAATAGTAGGACGTAAACTTGTTTTCTTATATATTTGAAGCAGAAAGACAAAACTATGAGACAGAAATTGCACAAAACCAAGCTAAAACTTCAAAAACTTTCCTGTCTTCAAAGCAAATACAAATATTAAACAGATATCAATAGGAGAACAAGCCAAGATGTATCATAAGTGAATCAAAAGTTCAGGAGATCAGATCCTTGGCTAGATTTCCCGGTGTTGTGTGTGTGTGTGTATGAATATACACATGTTCAAAAAACTGAGAAACATAATTTAAGATAAAGTACTCAATAGCATAAGACAAAAATAATATAACTATACTATATAAAAATAGTTATTTGATTATTCACACACACACATAACTTAATTGGAGGATGTGTAAACCTCATGAAGGGATGGTTTCATCCAAGGAAATACTGGTTCAATATCTAGTGTTTTAGGAGAATGGATTTTCTTAAAATAATATATTATATATATATATATATATATATATATATATATATATATATATATATATATATATATATAAACATATAGTTTATATTCAGTTAAAAGAAGAAAAGAAAATGGAGATTAGGAAGTTAATAATTGTTTATTATCAATAAACCTATCAGTAATGTACCTACAATGACAACTGGAAACAGCTGTAAACCAAATTACTCTAATAAAGGAAAATATGTAATGACCATTATTTGTAACTTTTTTTTTTTTTTTATATATATCACTAGGTGTAAAAACCAGTTTGTCTGGAGCCCATCCACAGTTTTATAGTATAAAATTGTGATGTACCAAAACCTTGGACCCTATCACAAGATTACCTGGAGTTCTAATCTGAATAATATTGTTAGCCTGGTGTGTCAATAGACAGCTTATTAATTATTTTTCCCAGATTGATAACCCCTTGCTATTAGTTATATATATAAAAGAACAAACAGAAAATGGAGATTGGGAAGTTTATTATTAACAGCAAATTAAGCATCATCCCTGTTTCAATTAATACTCAGTGAATATTAAGTAAATATAAAAGTTATATGACCTGAGCATAATCTATATACCCTTGGATGTTTAATATGTGTTTATGGATTCATTATAGTCTGTTATATTCAGTTAAAAGAAGAAAAGAAAATGGAGATTAGGAAGTTAATAATTGTTTATTATTAATAAACCTATCAGTAATGTACCTATAATGACAACTGGAAACAGCTGTAAACCAAATTACTCTAATAAAGGAAAATATGTAATGACCATTATTTGTAACTTGTTTTTTATATATATATATCACTAGGTGTAAAAACCAGTTTGTCTGGAGCCCATCCACAGATTTATAGTTTGGAAAATTTGAGTAATTTTAGCCAATCAACAGACAGCGAGGCATTAACAGCTAGTTACCACATAAAACATCCAAAGGTATATTTTTTCCCTCCGAAGATATTATGCTCAGGTCATATAAATTTAATATTTACTGAGTATTAATTGAAACAGCTGTAAGGCATGGTGATTAATGCTGTTGATAATAAACAATTATTAACTTCCCAATCTCCATTTTCTTTTCTTCTTTTATATGAATATAAATTATATGTTTATATATACATATATCTATTATTTTAAGGAAATTCATTCCCCCCAAATACTAGGTATTGAACCAGTATTTCCTTGGATGAAACCATCCCTTCGTGAGGTTAACACAACCTCGGAGATTTCTGCAGGACAATCTGTTGAAAGCCACCGACCAGATCTGTGGGTAGTGTAAGGTCCCCCCCTCGACCCAGAGTAACGAGGTGGTGGAACAAGGAGGTAGACAGGGCTATTAGACAAAAGAAACAGGCTTGGAAGGACTGGAAGAACGGTGGTAGCAGGGAATTGTACCAATGTGCCAGAAGGGAGGCTAGGCGACAGGTTTATTTAGCCAGAGGGGAAGCAGATAAGAAAAGATTTGCCAATGTTCTGCGCCGTGAGGACCAAAGACTCGAGGTATTTCGTGTTGCAAGACAGTGTAGGAGAGAGAATAGTGATGTCGTAGGAGAGAAATGTGTTCGCATGGATGATGGTACACTTGCACTA
>NC_068983.1:94760658-94763720 GCF_001194135.2 Octopus bimaculoides
ATATATATATATATATATATATATATATATATATATATATATGTCAGTGGCAGCTTGTGTATAGGCACTGTGGAACTGCAGCACTCCCTATTTCCACTCGATATTATTGATGACATTCAATATAATGAGTCCTTTTTTTCTTTAATTCTTTCTTTATACTTATACACTATATAATCCTTAAGCTTAATATCAGTAGCCATCCCCTAGTTTATGAAAAAAATACAAAAATCCTTGTATAGAATTATTACATTACCTGACAAGATGCTTCCGCACCATGGGATGCACAAAAATTAATTGTGTAGTTTCCCACCCACAAGGGAGCAGTGCAAAATGTGTTGAAACGATCATTGTGATCAATAAAGTTTCCCGTATATTCCATTTTCTGTTTCTCTTTCTGTTGTACTAAATGTACACTGAGGAATTCTTGAGGTAGACCCAGTGAAGGTTATGCAATTACCGTGGATAACACAAGGGAGACAGTGAATGTGCTTTATCAGCATACTATTAGGGACATTACCCAACACGTAAATTTTAAATTTTATCTTATATATATATATATATATATATGTATATATATATATATATAACAAACTTTAAATTACAACTGGTAGAGAGGCCCTGGTTCAGGAGTTCCAAGGTTTTGAGTAGTGTAGAACCACCTCTTAGCCTCTATTGTTCCTAGGTCTATTCTGACTCAGTAGCACCAGCCATGGTCCCAGCTGTTGGTTAATTAGCATGTCACAAAACTGTCTCTGGAAGGTTATTCATAGACATCCCAATGGACCCAGGGCAGATGAAGCCCTTCAACTTTTTGAGCTGCTCATCTAAGAGAAGATAACTCCATTCAAATCCTGCATCCTGATACCTACTGGACTAGTGATTCTTGTTTCACCAGATGAAGACAAATTTGAAGGACTTGAGAATGGAATTGGCTCAGCACAGACTATGCCCACTATGACAATATTCATCACACAGGTTGTTCAGCAAACAAAGACACCAGAATCAACACCATTTCACTTTCTTCACAAATTTTAATATTATACAAAAAGAGGCGATGGAGACAGATAGAAGTAAATGATCTGCAAATCCTGGATAGGCCTGAACTCTGACACAGTGCAACACAACAAAACATTGAACTGAAAACATTGTGCACCAGCATCTTGTTGAGTCTTCATACGTTGAAGTGACGGGGGGGGGGGATCTAGTATATATAAAACCACAACAAAAATGAACAATGCCAAAAAAGTTGCCTATGCAGCTCAGATTGTTTTCAAATTTGGTATATCAATGCAGTTCTGAATGGTGATTATTCTCAACTAATTACTTTATCTCGTAAATTAAAGAATCTGATGTTATTTGGAATTAATGTTTGGAAAATTTGAGTAATTTTAGCCAATCAACAGACAGCGAGGCATTAACAGCTAGTTATCACGACAACCGCATGTTGTATTGATTCTTCACACTACAAGATTCACTTCACTCACACATTCTGTTTGTGTATATCAGTTTTTTTCTTAATTTTAAAAAAATTTATATTTCTCAATTAGAATTTTATTGTAGATATTTTTTGTCCATTGTCTTAGTATTTTACATATTTTTCATATATATTTTACATATATTTTGTGAAGTTTTTCTGTGCTTATTTCTCCTCTGTTTTTACTGTTGTTGGAATGGCTGCATCCACATTCAAGCCTTTTATTTGTACCACTCTGAAGGAGATTTTGAAAATAGAGGTGGATGCAGTAAATTATTTGGAAGAAAAGGGTGTTATCCCTAGAAAAAAAAGAGGTGCGGTAAATCTAGGCACATGAGTAAGAAAGTGGTTCATGGGAATTTGTACTAAGGGGGAATCGCAATGGTTGCAACGAATGCCTGTCAGTAAGGACAGGGACATGGCTGGAAGGCAGTACCCTTCTTCTTAGGACTATATTGTTATTTAATGTATCCATTTTTAAAATGTTAGGGCATAGTGTGAGGGAGATTTGGCTGTTATTTCTAATGAATTGAACAATCACACAGAGATTACCTAATTGGCTCATTTGCTGTGTATAAGTAAACAAAAACTAAAGGAAATGGATCTTCATCAGTTTCTAGGATGATCATTTCAGTTGTATGATAAACTGAACTGGTAACACATTCAACTAGTACCTATTTTATCAACCCTGAAAGGCAAAGTAAACCAAAGTGGAATTTGAACTCAGAATGTAAAGCATTTTGCCCAGTGTGCTAATTATTCTATCGGCTTGTAGTCTTGTGGTTATACATTATATTAATATATAACTGGCTGAGTATACCACAGCACCCACGTACTCACAACATAATCCAAAAAGAGAATCAGTACAACCCAGTGTGACATGGCAAGGCCTTTTAATTACAGGTCCAGGATCTAATTATAGTGTAATTTGGTGGAGTATACCATAGATATATGCGGCCTTCATGTAATTCTGGGACAGAATCAGTGTGGAAAACTGCATTAATATAACCAATTTTCAGATTTTTTACTTCCTTTCAAAAATTGCAGATTTTGTGAGTGAAACACACTAGATCCAGTTTGAGAAAAAAAGATACTTTCATCAGATCTTGTTTCCATCATCGGCTACCGAAAAAAATGCCAATTGCTAATTGACAGAAACGGAAGTGATGTCTTGAACTTAATAATCGCTTGTTTGATTCATATATTTTGTATTTAGAATAATTTTATGCATTACCTAAAAAAAACATTTGGTTAATGTTTACACGCATTTTTTTTTTCATATTCATTGGCAAGACTTCCGCCCGTCCCCACCAAAAACAACCCTTTTAAAAAAAATTTTTTTTTTTTGACACAAACCTTTTTTGGCTATGGGGAATACAAATCTGCAAAAAAATTGGCAAAAATCGGCATTTTTAAATTACCACCCCCATCCCCATTTCCTTCATTTTTTAACTTTTTTCAGAAATTTTTTTTTTTTTTTCAAAATATGCAGAAAAATATGGAGATTATGATTCTGAAAAAAATTTCCAAGAATGTTTTGCTGAATTATTTTTAAAGAATTTTTTTGGAATCTTTCGAGAATTTAATA
>NC_068983.1:94764136-94766400 GCF_001194135.2 Octopus bimaculoides
TAACGAAACACTTTCAAACTTCGTATACTTGTATATTTTGTGTTATAGAACAGATAAAAAAATTTGTATTCGAAGTTATTTCATGTAACACATTCTACCAGTGTCCGAAGTTTGAAAGTGTTTAGTTACAAAAAATTAATTTCTCGATGTGCCGTTTAAAGGGTAAAGATCCTTCCTTTTTTTCTAAATATGCGGAAAAATACGGATATTATGATTAGGACAAAAATTTCAAAACATTTATGTAGTAGCGGTTAGGGTTAGTGTTGGGGAAAAAAGTCAAAATTGAAGAATTGGGAGGGGAAAATTTAACAATGCCGATTTTTGGCAATTTTCCGGAACCTCTGTTGTATTCGAAAACCGGTGTTTTTGACAAAAACTTTTTTTTAAATAAACAAATTCGGGAGAAAATGTGTGTGGGGGAGGGGCGGAAGTATTTCCTATTTGTTTCCTACATATTTTTTTTACACACTTTGCACTATTTTTTTTCTGATTTTAGTTTTCGGGTAAAGTTGTAAACATTAACCAAGCATTTTACTGGAAAATATTCTTTTAAATTGGATTTAAAATTTTATTCCATCCAGATTAAAACTATTCAGTGCGGTATTAGTGTTAAAATACAAACATGGCCGAGGAAAGCAATGTTGTTGTCCCAAGGACGGCGACTGAATTGCAGAAGATTAAACTTGAGAAACTGATGAAACACCCTGTAAGTAATGCATGTAGTTAGATACTGTGCAATAGTCCAATTGTTGTTTTAGCTATGTAAAATATACTTTTTAAAGTGATTTGTACCTTTTTACGAACGCTTTGATTAATGGTGTGAAAACGGAATTTTAAAGAATAACCCGATTTCGAATGGGTTCCGGTTTATAGAAAATTGCTTATCGTGCGGACATAGTTTATGTACGAGAAATAATGCCGCAATTTTGTTTTTCTTTGGCCTATACTGTGAAAGTATGATAACGAGGTAGCCTCAACGTAATTATTTGATCTGCGAGAAGTAGTAGCTAAAATCCCTCAAACTACTCTCTACTATCTTAAAAGAAATATACATTGGATTAAATAGTCATTGATATGCTGTATCTGAATAAAATTATTGGAGAGCCTTATCGTACTCTACTGATCAATTGAGTGTTGTCGGTGGGTTAAACCTGAAGAAAATTTCGTGAAACAATGTGAAATTGCAATGTTTTGTCGAAAACTGATAGAACCTAATACTGTCCCGTGTACTCCACCGCCATGATACCCAGAAATCAGTATCATTGGCGTTGGAAGTGCTTCCTCCACAGACAAAAGAAGCCTTTCCCTTAGAAGTAGCATGTCAGTATATTTCTTCGATATTTTATTATCTTGAATGTTTAAATGATGAATCAGATACTATTGCTCTGCTTGCAGTTTTTTCTAGCACACACAGAAAGAGTTGCACCTGTTGGCCCTCCGACATGGGCAAGATCTGTGTGATTGATATTCATGTTCATTTTAAATGCAAGTCACCGACTACAGTAAAAATGTTCAGTTTTTTTAGAGATGACAACAATCATGTTATTTATTGCAATAAATAACATATATTTTAGGCTGTAAAAGATTGTAATGCAAAAGAACCAAAAGTAGCAGCACTAAACTAAGAAAAACAACTGTTAGGGAAAATACAGAAATTCGGAAACTTACTAAATGTATTTGTGTAACAGGAAAAATATATTTACATTAACATTTTCAAATGCCATCTGTGTATCCTATTTAATGTAGATATACCATTGATAGTTAGGGTGCAGTGACTTTTGTCTGACAAAATTTCTTCGTAGACGTGTTAAAACAATATATATCGAAGCTAGTCGAATATCGTCCGAGCAGCAACTCAAGGAAACCCTTTTGTTACCATATTTCTGAGATACATTCTCTTTGTTTCAATTGATTTTGAAAATAATGAAGAATTTATTAAAATATTGGTAGACGGACTATATGTAATCTGAACCTCCCCCCCCCTTATTTATTAATTTTTTGGCACTATCATGCTATTAGCTGTCAGAAGTGAAAGTGCTCACTGCCTGCTAGTAAAGTATCTGTCTGTCTGCCTGCATGCCTGTTGCTGGCCTGTCGATTCTTTGGCTACTGACAGCTAATACCATGACTGGCCGGAGCGAGCTATATGTCTGTCTGTCTCTCTCTTTCTATCTATCTATCTATTACTCGAAAGTCCGCGCTAGCTAGTCGTGAGTAGAAAACACAAATTTAATATAAAAACATATTTCCTGAAATTGCAAATT
>NC_068983.1:94766876-94768321 GCF_001194135.2 Octopus bimaculoides
TGCTAGAAATAACAGCCAAATCTCACAAAACTAGTGTTGGGTTAGGGTTAGGGTTTGAGTTAGGGTTAGGTTTACCCTGTGGATCTATATAAAGACCGGGGGTGGGGGATCGAAATTTTGAAATTGAGATTTTTGAAAAAAAATTTTCAGAATCGGAATCTCCATAGCCTAAAACGTGGGATTCCGTAAAAAAAAAAAAAGTAGGGAAAGGTTCAGATTACATATAGTCCATCTGGACCAAAATATTTTTTGTCATTAAGCTGGTGTTTGCGATATAATATTTTGACGGACTGTTTTAATTTAAATCACTTTAAAAACAGTTTTTGCCATAAAAGCGGTTTCAAGCAGGTTGGTATCAAATGAGATAATAGTAAAAATAACATTTCGAGGGAACTAATGATGGCAAAAATTCTGTACCGTGAAGTCCTTGAGTTTGAGTATGTTTCTTTGCTTTGGAAGAGGATTGGTGGAATCTTTTGGAATTGACACTTCCGAGAGAGAAAAGGATTTGGACAAATTTTTATTCACTCCATTTGAAAATGCTTATTTCTTATAAGGGGTATTAACTCTGTCTGGAATGCCTGAAAGTTTATGTCACACTCCTTTCTTTAAAATTTATCAAAAAATTAACCGTTTGAACACCGTGTTTCCCCTTCACCCCATTATTAATGTCAGAATTCTTTTTTAATTAACCTGAGACATATATATAGAATATTAATGCTTTGATAAACTCTGGTAGCTTAAGGAGTTGTGATTCAAGACCCTAAATAAATATTGCAGATATATTGAAACTAAAGTTGCATTAAAAGATAATAGAGGACAGGACCTACATGAGTTGTCTCCATCTGTCATTAGAGGCAAATACATGTGGGTTGATAATGAAGTGATACTTTTTAACCCTTTCGTTACTAACCCGGCCGAGTGTACCCATTGTTATTTAAATGTATATTTGAACCCAAATCTCGTTAATACGGTCGTTAAAACACCTGATTTCACTTTGCAAACAGTTGAGTTATTGTCTCCCACATTGTTTGGCGTGATATTTGAACTCAGTGAATTTTGGAAGATTTTTTTCCACATATTTTGCGGCGTTAATTTTTGTCAACTTTGAAGATGGAGAGGAGTTTCATGCTATCAAGCAGTGATTCCGAATTTGAAGGTTTTTCAACAGAAGATATGGAGATATCGAAGAAAAGAATGAATGAGCTACAAAAGCACGTAGTGAACGATAAAAAATTGGATATTTCTGTATCCGAAACTGAAAACAGCGATTCTGAAAGCAGCGACGGCGACAGCGAGGATGAATTTACACCAGAAAAAGATTTTTTTAATATTTTTATTAACAATTTTTCTGAGGAAACAGGGTCTACCCATAGTCTTTCTCAGGAAGCGAAACCTTTTAGACTTCTTTTTCATGCTTGTTTGAAATGATTACTGCGGAAACA
>NC_068983.1:94768331-94776072 GCF_001194135.2 Octopus bimaculoides
AAAAAAGATAGCTTGTGGTTTCCTGCAACTGTAGATGAAATACGGGCATTTTTTGCCATAAATATTATTATGGGTATTAGACAGTTACCCAGAATAACAAATTACTGGAGCGATCAGGAACCTTTTGGCGATGAATATACCAGTATTATGAACGAGTACGATTCGTGAAGCTGAACCAATATTTACATGTGAGAGACACTAGCAGTACCCCAGAGACAAAGATTATGCAATAGAATTGATTAAGAACCCTTTCTTTAATTATGTTCCAAATATCACATTAATATGTTGATAAATAAAAAAGTTACAGGTGTTTAATGAGACTAGCCTAAATTCATGATTATTTTAGAATTTAATTGAAACTCATGAGGGGTGTATTTTGGTCAGAAATATAGTAACGAAAGGGTTAAAGTGGCATAAGTGAAACCACATAAGCTGAAAATTGAAAGTAGTTAAAGGGTTGGTTTGATGAGACTTTAATGTTGTGCTCTACCAACTATTCTCTTTATGAAAATCAAATATATATTTCAGGAAAAAGAAATAATTATTCCAGATTCTTCAAAGGAATGGGTACCAAAATTACCTCCAGAATTTATAAGAAACGTTTGGGGTGAGTTATATATTTGTTCATTTTTAATAAAGATAATGAAAGCTATAATATTTTCATTTCATTAAACTAATTTGGTACAAGGGTTCTTTGATTAAATTGCTTTCTTACTGACCACACAGCTATAGCTTCAAATCTTACAATGTGTGGTCCCTATATCTGACAGATGACCGTATATTCCATTCCAGTTTCACAGTCCAGGCAAGAAAGTATTTACTGCTAAAATGCAAATACCTAAATTTGTTGAGAGGATAAAATCCTATTTTAATTGTGCTAAAGAAAAATGTAAAAAACTTTACAGTCCACAAATATAACTTATGTCAACAAGGCTACTACATATTTAATTATTGTACAAGTTATCAATGTTGTCAGTTTGTTAACAGTATTGATTCTCTGTCTTCTCTCATCTGTGCTATTTACTGAGATTTTGAAGATCCTACTAATTCACTTCTTAGTCTTTGCTGTAATTATCATCACATATTAATGCAATCACTCTCATTCAAATTGTTGAACCTGATTGACCTTTATGTGATTGTCTCAAGGACTAGAAAGGAAAGACAATAAGGATAGATTGTCCATAAAAGCCACCTATATACTGCAAAGTTTCTGATGAGGGATACTTTATAGATTCAGCCTCCTACAAACAGTAGCTAATTTTCCTTCAAATTTTGTATCTTCCCATCTTTAAAAAAAAAAAGTGTCTTTGGATCATGTAGATATATTGTATGAAAATAAGACAATGGTCATTTTTGTGACCATAGATCTGCTTAATCAAGCTAAACAACTACTAAACTCTCACCAGTTTCGCTGCTATATATGATGTATGATAACTTTCATCCTTTCTATGGTTTTCTCATTGCAAGCCAGGCTACAAAGTTTGAGACCACAATAATGGCATTCTCTAAGTTAAATTCAAAGTAGTGTCATTTGTTTTTAGTTAAGACTGTGTCTTAGTTTTCTCACTGAGATTTAGATGAAAATTGCATTCCGGCCAACCCAATTTTTCTTGAACTAACTTAGGATATTTTCTACCATATTCTTTTGAAATACATTTGGTGCAATCCAATCCTAATGTGACATGATGTGTACCGGGTGCGATAGGTAAATTGTTGCCATTTTATATTTTTTTATTTTACACATCTGCATTGTTTGTTTTTGATTTTGTCAACTACACAATATAGTAGGGTCAGCTGGGCACCATCTGTGAGAAAGACAGCACCATGACACAATTCACTCTGCCAGAAATTTGGAAACAACATGCACCGGAAGCTCCAAACAAGCATTTCAGAGTGTTTGGGTGTCAATTTGAGGACAGTGCAATCTAAAGACATGTACTGAGAGTGATAAAAATCAAACATCCAGTCAACATCATGGTGTTTGGAGTGATTACTAGTGATGGTGATGTTATGCCTCCATTCATCTTCCGACATGGCCTCAGACTCAACACAGGAGAAGGTAGCGCTGCCCTAGGTCAAGAGGTTGGCTACTGGAAGGCCCTATGTCTGGCAACAGGACTGCACTATGCCACACAAGCAGGAGAACCCAGTCATGGCTGTCAGACAATTTCTGTGACCACATCACTCCTAACATCTGGCCACTTAACTCCCCAGACTACAACCCTCTTGATTATTATGTGTGGGGTGCACTTCAGTGAGAGACCAGCAAAACTCCTTGTAACATCAAAGATGAACTGAAGGCAAGGATTATGGTAGCCTTCACCAACTTAAAGGAGACTGTCCAGAAGAGCTGCAGAAGATTCTGAAGTCGTCTGGAAGCCATGGTTGAAGCCAATGGTGATTTTATTGAATAAATTTACTCTAGTATTTCAAGATATTTTAATGTAATTTTGGTTGATCCAAACAAGTTGTCAGTGTTATTTTCATTTTTGCATAATTTAGACAACAGTATAGATACACTGCACCCTGTATATGTGTGTGTGATTTAGTTCAACTTCAATTTTTATTTCCTCAGTTACACATGTTTCTTGCCCAAGGACTCTGTATAAATGTTTGTGTATACTTTCGTAAATACTTAGGTTCAAGTGCAGGTGCAGGCAGTGGTGATTTCCATGTATATCGTGGGGTACGTCGACGTGAGTATGCTCGTCAGAAGTTCATAGGTGAAAAAGCTGAAAAAGTGAGTTTCTTTCCTCTTTCTTTTTATTTTTGTTGTATTTGTTGATAATTGAAACCTTTGTTGTAAACATTTTAAGAATTTTAGTCAATGTCTCACAAGAGTTGTGCTATATCATCAAAAATAATGTCATTCATTAACGCTGATCTTTAATTTTTTTGTGGTTGTAGTCGAGAGGAAAGGGCATTCACAGCCCTCTGAGATTTGTAAGATCAAAGATAGCAGCTATGGCAAAGCCAGAGATAAATGATAATACATCTATGGGCAAGTGGTTGGTGTTTGTTGATACATGAATCCTTGCCAATTAGCTGGATGGTTTTCTTAATGTTGTTAAGCATGTTTTTGTGTTTAGCAACATGCCAGATGTGACAGCAGTATTCCAGTCTAGATTTTACTAAAATTTTGCAGAGCATCACCAGTTGTTCAGAGCTGAAGTATCTTCTGTTTCTGAAAAGCAAGACTAGTCATTTGGGTGTTGTGTTTTTTTTTTATATCATAAATGTGGGCATAGAATTTGTAGCAAATTTGAGCATTTTAATTGCATGTTACTCATGATTAGAGGGTTTGAATACAAGATTGTTTCATTGATATGTGCAGTGACTGTGTCTTTGTACTATTAAAGAAAATGAGATCATGTCCCATTGAAGACTGTTCTTGAGATTTCTGCTCATAGAGAAATTACAGAATGAATGTGTGATGGTTGTGAGGTCGGTTAAGTAGCAAAGGCTAGTATAATGTGCATAGTAATTAGTCTTGTTAGAGGGGTCAACAACTAAGTTGTTAATGTAAAAGTGTATGGTAGATGAAATGCGCCTGGGAGCACATTAAAGTTGATAGGATGTGGGTCAGACAGACCTCCATATTCACATGCTCAATGGTGTGATCTGATTGTTTCTGGATCTTTCATAAACTAACAAAGAAATATTGATATTAATTAATCTGAGAAATATTGACAGATAACGAGGAGTATCTTTTTGTAAAAGTGTATTTGGGCCATTTGATGACATTATGTTTTTATACAGGATAGCCTGGATGACATTTATCACAAGAAGGTCCTGGAGAATCAGAAAGCTGCTGAAGAACGTACTAGTAAGAAAAGAGCTAAAAGGTAAATTATTTGTGTGTGTGCATATGTATGTATGTGTATATATTTATATATATATATATATATTTTCCAGTAAATTTTGTAATCGTTACCAATATAGCATAAGACTTCACCCCAAAGGATCATTGATTAAATTCCTTAAGGATCGTTCTCATTGTTTATATTTCCAAGGTTTCAAATTTGTATATTTAAAAAGGATAGAGATTTTCAACACGATCGATTTTTATTCCATTTATTTAATTATTTGCCATTCGATGTCAACATTTCTGTGTTCAACTCTATCCAACGACTGATCCGTTGGATGTCTGACGTTTGGCACTTCCTCAGGAATGGCTTCCGTTAGAACAAATGACCAAAAAACCCAATTATCGATCAGAACAGATTATTAAAAATTATTTAACTGTACCGTTCTTTCCGCCATGCTGTCTTGATGATATTTTGATTATGATATACAGGGGAGGTAACACCTAAATCTTTTCTATTATCATTATTATCATCATCATCATAATAATAATAATAATAATAATAATAATAATAATAATAATAATAATAATGGAGGTACTATTAATAATAGGGGTAAGGTCTGTAAGAGTAAGAACATAATCACAGTAAATGAGGTAAACCCTAGGAGATTAAAATTTGAAGGACCCAACGCGAAAGTCAAAAATATAGTATATCAATGTAAGGTAAAGACCGAAACAGGCACCACGAAATACATTGGCTGCACATCAGGACAGGTATGTAGGAGAATATCTAATCAGTTCACAACGTTTAGAGATAGAAGGAAAATAGCAAGCACTAGTCTTAGCAAATATATCTGGGAACTCAAAGAAAATAATAAGCTGTATTCATTAGAATGGTCCATAGTAGCAAGATCAATGCCATACGAGAGAGAAAGAAAGTACTGTTCGCTCTGTACGACAGAACTCTACCTTATACTCTTCTCTAAGGGTAAATTGATTAACAAATTAACGAATAATGCTCTGAAATGTACACACATCTTAAGGAGCACTTTTCGTTGGTTTAAATGAATTTGGGATATGAGAGGGTGTCACAGAGAATCTCGTCATAGCAGTTAGCACATAGACAGATCACACCAAATATGTAAGAATAGGAGCAACGGCCCTATAAAATCGGGCTTAAATGATACGTATAGAGTCCAATGATAGCATTAGCATAAGGGTTGCGATAGGATATGTGTATATGTATGTACATGTGTATATATACATATATATATATATATATATATATGTGTGTGTATGTATATGTATGTGTATATATATATGTGTGTGTGTGTGTGTATATGTATGTGTATATATATATGTGTGTGTGTGTGTATGTATATGTATGTGTATATATATGTATATGTGTGTGTGTATGTATATGTACGTGTATATATATGTATATGTGTGTGTGGGTGTATGTATATGTATGTGACTGATGCATAAAATACTAGTGGAAGTTTGGAGATGCACTTGAACCTTAGTGGAATTAGAAAATTAAGTTAGATTACAATGGATACATGACTATAACGAGAAAGGCACCGTAGCTCTAATTTAAGGAAGGGATTACTATAGTTAATGGGTCAGTTAAAAATATCTCACTCGAACCCCAAATTATCCATTAATAGGAGTTAACCTGTAATAGTGCAGACCAACCCTAGGTTGCGGCACTATAGTATGTGCAGCCTATAAGTGTAGATTGTATAAGTTTCAATATAGGATTATTATTAATAATAATAAGAAGAACAACAACAACAACAACAATAACAATAATAATAGTAGAAGAGTTTGTGAGCGCACACAATAGTAAGGTGGAAGCAGACCATATAGAAAGAATTGTAATAAAGATGTAAGCGGCGGCTGGGAATTTGCTACCCAGACCTAGGAACAACTCAGTATAGATTGGATATAAAGAAGAGAAGTGGAACGGGTAATACAGTACAGTACAATACAGCCAATTGTTAGATCTCTAAACAGAATATAAGTGCATGACTCAACCATGATAAGGGTAGATATTAAATTAAAATAGGAACTGGGAATAAGATAACAAACTGGGGATTTTAGTAAGAAGAGATGAGGTTCAAATCTTAGTATAAGACCCATAGAATATAATGGTAATAGCAAATAATGATAATATATTGAAATATTATTCAATATATCAGTGATGGAGCTTGAAAAGATTCCTAGGAGCAATGATTTCTGGATAAAATTCTCTTAGCCCAATAATGAGACACAGTATTAATGTAAAATAAAATAATAGCAATGATAGCCTCCCAGGGGCAACTAAAATAATCTACCTATCGGGGATAGTCAATAGTCATTAATAAATAAATTAATAAATAAAATAAATTAATCTAGTAGACATTCACAGGAGTGCGGTAACAATAGAAAAGATTTAGGAGTTACCTCCCCTGTATATCAATCAAAATATAATCAAGACAGCATGGCGGAAAGAACGGTACAGTTAAATAATTTTTAATAATCTGTTCTGATCGATAATTGGGTTTTTTGGTCATTTGTTCTAATGGAAGCCATTCCTGAGGAAGTGCCAAACGTCAGACATCCAACGGATCAGTCGTTGGATAGAGTTGAGCACAGAAATGTTGACATCGAATGGTAAATAATTAAATAAATGGAATAAAAATCGATCGTGTTGAAAATCTCTATCCTTTTTATATATATATATATATGCGCGCGCACACAGCAAGTGCATATGTAATTGCACAGTCTTTGAAATACTTTGTAGCGGGAATGTTCAGCAGTCACATCACTACACCTGATGTCATGATTCAGTAGAATATTACCCACATGATTAGCAAAATCTGACCAATCACGACTTTGTGTGGAATAGGCTCCAGTGATGGTTTCATCTTTTAGAACAGGGGTTTTCAAACTGGTGGACAGCAAATACTTTTTATGGGCAATTTGATTTTATATATGTTTTTTAATCGAAATCTTTTAATTGACAATAAACCTATTTGTTAAATACTGTTAAATAAATAAATGTAAAAATATATGTTATTTTAAGCAAATATTTATGTATAAATTTCATAAACGTTTATAAGGGGGATCCCTAAGGTAAAGCTTGAAATATAAAGGGGTCCGCATGTCAAAAAGTTTGAAAACCCCTGTTTTAGAACAATTCCTTTTGAGCCTATCCATGTATAGCACATCCATCTCAAATATTTCTTATAAATTCTTCTTGTTCTCGTTTTCTTTGTGTATCTCTACACAAGATCTATAGACTGTAAAGAACATTAAACCTACATAAGTTAAGTGTGCTTTTGGCAGGGATACAGTGCTACTCTTTTGACAAGATATGAACCATTTGTAAATTGATACCTTCATGTCCCACTTAGAACTTTGTATTAAAGATTTATTTATGATAGCAATACTGAACTACTTCCTGTACTTGTTGTTTCACATAAAGACATTAATGTATTATTTGTCATCTCAGATATATTGATATTTGTATTTAAGTCTCTAGCCTTTTCTCCATCTTCAGATTTAATTTAATAACAATACTAATACTTGCAGGGAAAAAGCATGATAGCCATCATTTCTCATGGTCCCATTCCTCAAACAAAATCTCAGATTTTATATCATGCTTTGGAGTTTGAGCTTTTTTTCCATTTCTTTTCTATCAGACAAAAGAAGAAAATGAAGAGGCTGGCTAAAAAGAAAAAGATGCAGGAAAATAAATGTGAGCTTTTTACCCTATTGTTTACACTTTTTTCATACCATACATCTCTTTTAGTACTATTGCTGAATCAATCCTACCAACCACTCCATCAATCCTACCAACCACTCCATCAATCCTACCAACCACTCCATCAATCCTACCAACCACTCCATCAATCCTACCAACCCACTCCATCAATCCTACCAACCCACTCC
>NC_068983.1:94776115-94784985 GCF_001194135.2 Octopus bimaculoides
ATCAATCCTACCAACCACTCCATCAATCCTACCAACCACTCCATCAATCCTACCAACCACTCCATCAATCCTACCAACCCACTCCATCAATCCTACCAACCACTCCATCAATCCTACCAAACACTCCATCAATCCTACAGCTGTTATTGAGCAGACATACGATCAAAGTCATGATGATCCTGTTTTTTTTTTTATATATATATTTAGCTCGAGTGGGTCCAGTAGTACACATGTATTCCTTCATTTTGAAGATAGTGGGGGGTGGATTCAGAAGAAATTTAGCTGCTCTTAGCAAATAGAGTGACCACATAGAGGATTCCTATTTGACTTGTCCATATTAGGTAGGTTTTCCTCAATTTGAGTTCAATTATGTTACAGATAGTGTCCTTCTGCCATTTACTTTAAGTTTCTTATTTCTTTATTGCCCACAAGGGGCTAGACACAGAGGAGACAAACGGATTAAGTCGATTATATCGATCCCAGTATGTAACTGGTACTTATTTAATCGACCCCAAAAGGATGAAAGCAAAGTCGACCTTGGCGGAATTTGAACTCAGAATGTCATGGCAGACGAAATACCACTTAGCATTTCGCTCTGCGTGCAAACAGTTCTGCCAGCTCACTGCTCCTCATTTACTTTGAGTTTCTGTTTTACAAACTTATTTTGTCTGAAACCAATTATGGTTTCCTGTACGGACACCTCACAGTGTCAATAAAGTAGAGTACCAGTCATCATTAAACCTCTTTTGTTTAGCTGTTTCATGACATTGACAAGCTACACCGGTGAAATACATATCTGTCACTCTCTTGGCCACTTAGCTATGAAGTGCATTGTGGTTTTTAGCACAATAGGTTTATAAAGGGATTTTTCCTGGATGGAAAACCACAGCTTATGGCTTTTCAATAGCACATGTATGTTAGGTGTGTTATGTAGAATAAAATTTTACTCTAAAGCTGCTTCTATTGCATAATTTGAAGATATGTATCAACCTATATGTATATATGCATACACATTTTACATGTATATATATAGAGATAGAGAGAGAGAGAGATGAGTATAGATATGTTTAGGTATGTATATATCAGTGGCGTGCGGTGACTTCTGGAGTTGGGCATGCAATGAACCCCCGGCAATTTTTCAGTAAAAACATTTTCGTATTCCTACAATTTACACAAAACGAAAAAAAAAACGTTAATTAAACTAATTTAAGATTAATTAGCTACTTCTGAAATAAGAAATATAATATATATAATATTTTGGTTTTCAGAACACTCCAAAAATATAATAGTGCAAACAGATGTTTTGGATAAAAAAATTCAAACTTACACGCCAGGCTTGTCTAAAAATTATGGCTAATTATAGCAGTTCTAAAGAACTGATCCAGTTCCGGTCAATAAGTGGAACATGCAACAATTCTACACTAACAAGGAGAGAGAGAGGGGGCCTCATGCATTTTTTTAACCGCATGGCCAGCCTGATTTAATTGCCGAGTCACTGGTAGAGAGAGGAAGGGGGTACAAAATATTTCAAACGCGCTGTCTTAGCATATCTTTTAACAGGTCACTAAGAGAGAGGGGGGGGGACAAACTAACAGAGATAGATAGAGATAGTTGACATGCGGCTTGTTTCATAGCATTGCCTACCTGATATATTTGTCGATAGAGAGAGGAAGGGGGTACAAAATATATATGCTATCGGTCTTAGTATATCTTTTAACAGGTCACTAAGAGAGAGAGGGAGGAAGGACAAACTAACAGACACAGATAGGAAGTGTTTACATGCGGTCTCCTCATCGCATAACTTACTAGTCACTAAATGAGGGGAAGGGAGACAGAATATTTCGAAGACAACTGGACAAATTTTCTTTGAAACAAAGTAAATATTTTATCTAATTTCCCAATAGAAATTACTGGACATGCGCTGCTTACTTTGCATTACCGAGACTGCACGCCACTGGTATATATATATATATTATATGCTTGGATATGTACATATTATGTTTAGATATGAAAGTAATTTATTTTTCGTAATAAAAATGCTCATAATTAACATTATGTAACATTTACAGTATACAACCTATTATTATTTTACCTCATTCATGTCACCTTAAAATGCCAAGATACCCAATATATCATAGTTTGGTTCAGTAACCATTTTCTTCTGATTTTTTTTCTTCTATGTTTTTATTGTTTAATTTTCTTGTCTACTATTAACTGATGAATTGAACTTGATCTGAGATCAAATCATTTATTTTTCAGCCAAACAAGTTGGTTCTAATAAGGATATTTCTGAAAATAAAGATACTTCTGATGAAAATGACAGCGATCCTGACAGTAGCTCTGAAGAAGATTAGCACAATTAAGAATTCTCTAATTAGCCTGGAAATTATATTTTTTGTCTGGGAAGGATCACAGGATAGTTTAATGGACTTCTTGCATTTCTGTGATTGTTATGCTAGAAACTATGGCTTTAAGTCCAACATAAAATTTATGTCTAGTTTTTCAAAAACTAGCGTTGAATTTTTGGACACAAAAGTCAAGTTTTCTGGAGGCAGAATAGTGACAGTTATTTTGCAAGCCAACGTCATCCCACATTTATCTCCACCGCCGCTCCGATCATCCACATCATCTTATTCGGTCAAATCCGAAATCCCAATTTTTGAGGATAAAACGGATTTGTACTGACATAGGGGATTACTGGAAACATACAAATGCTTTTGTATGTCATTATGTCAAATGAGGTTACAGTGAATCATGTTTAAAGGAAACAGAAAATGAAATAGCTAAGATTGGCAAAGATAGTCAAACCTATACGCATAATTTTAGCAAACAAAATACACTAGATGACAGAATTCCTTTAGTGATTAGCTGGCACCGATGTTTTGCTGGCATTTCAAAAGTATTGCCTGAAAGTTACCAACATGTGGTGAAAAAATATCCCAGTTTCAAACAGATATTTCCTCAACCGCCCATTGTAGCCTTTTGACGGAATAAGAACATAAAAGAATTATTGACCCCTGTTTCTGTCTCCAAGAAAACGAACATTTGGAGTATCTGCATGCTGTACCTTAAAGAACAGCCGCAAGAGAGGTAAGCCCTGTTCATTGTGCAACAACATGAGTGAAGTGAATTCCATCAGAAATCATAACAGAAATGTTATGATTTATACAGAAGGGGGAACATGTAAAGATTCCCATTTAGTGTATGCTGCAGAATGCACGAAATACAACTTAATTTATGTTAGTTGTACAACAGAAAAATTAAACAAAAGATCTAATGGGCACACATTCGATGTTAGGCACAAGAACAGTAGTTCAACAGAACTTGCTAAACAGTTCGTTTCAAGCGGCTGCAATTTTGAAGAAGACTTGAAAGTGCATATTCTCAAAAAATATTCTGAATCTACCCCACTTTCACTTCTCAGAATGTATGAGGAGAAATATGTTTGCAGGTTATTAACATCATGCCCTGGAGGAATGAATAAGATGACAGGAGAATATCATCAAATTTTTATAAAACTGTTTGATTGAATATTCTTCTTTCTTTCTTTTTCTTTCCTTTTTTCTGTCGTCTTCCTTTTTCTATTTTTTTCTTTCTTTCTGCCTGTTATAAAACTTAAAAACTGATGATGTCATTCCATCAACGTGTGGACGCTGGTTGCTCTCGTTCATACTTTACGTTTATATTTCTGAAATTTTTAATTTTTAATCACCTCTTGTTTTGAACTTGGCAAAGACAGACATACTGTTGAAATATTGTTCAACGAATAAAATATCTATACAATTGAATCGCACTCTTCATCTTGACTATTTACCTTCGTGAAGAGTTACATCAATCCTTTTTAAGATATTATTATTACTCAGGTCATTGCCTGGAATCGAACTCGGAATCTTGGGGTTAGTAGCCCACACTCTTAGCCACTACACCATATGCCTGTGGGCACGTAGAGTGAATTATAGGGCTTATAAATCTAATATTTTCCTATCCTTTATAAGTCCTAAAATTCACTCCATAATTGCCCACAGGCATATGGCATAGTGGTTAAGAGCACGGGCTACTAACCCCAAGATTCCGAGTTTGATTCCAGACAGTGACCTGAATAATGATAATAATAACATCAAAAAATACCTTAGGAATGAGAACCCAAGTTTCAAATTTCCCTAAGACACCTAATGAAGGCTGGAGGGTATATCAGCCGAAATGTTGTGTTAACAACAAACAAGATGAGGACAAATATCCATCAAATGTAAATAATGTACATAATTCCTCATCTCTTAAATTTAGAAATTGATGTACAGTTTTAATATTATTGACTGCTATGAACATTCAAACTTGCACCTGTCCTCCTAATTCATAATGCTAAATTTATCTCTTTTGAACATGTTAATTTGTCAACATAGAAACTTTTAAAGATGCTTTTCTAATTCATCATTTTAAACTTTTACCATTGATAAACAAAAAATATTGTTGAAACTAGTTTGGTATATATATAAGTAAATGTATTTTAAACAATTACAAGTTTTTGAAATTTAGGTGCATTTTCAACAACACATTTCCCTATATTTTCTCCTGCATAGAAACACCCTGCCTCTTTTGTCATTTATATTTATATACATATATATATGTACACAGATGCATAGAACACTTTATGACTCATATTGATTTCCAACACACACACACACGTTTGTGTGTGTGTGTATATATATATTCAGCTGTGTGGTAAGTAGCTTGCTTACGAACCACATGGTTCCGGGTTCAGTCCCATTACGTGGCACCTTGGGCAAGTCTCTTCTTCTGTAGCCTCGGGCCGACCAAAGCCTTGTGAGTGGATTTGGTAGATGGAAACTGAAAGAAGCCCATCGTATACATGTATATATATATATGTGTGTGTGTGTGTGTGTGTGTATGTGTTTGTCCCCCCAACATCACTTGACAACCGATGCTGGTGTGTTTACGTCCCCGTAACTTAGCAGTTCGGCAAAAGAGACTAATAGTATAAGTACTAGGCTTAGAAAGAATAAGTCCTGGGGTCGATTTGCTCGACTAAAGGCGGTGCTCCAGCATGGCCACAGTCAAATGACTGAAACAAGTAAAAGAGATATGTATATATACACATGAGTTGCACCTACCTGGTACTTTCAGATTCTTGTCCTTGAAAATTTCCATTTGATTTGGCATTTATGTACAACACATGCACATTTCTTACTCATTCTCTTTCTCTCCTTGTTTTTGCATTGTTGTGTATAACGGTCATTGTTAGTTCTCAGCTACATAAATCTCATTCTGCTTCCATATTTATTTCTATGTTCTCTTGCATCTCCAGAATAAATATATAGCAAAATTGGCCGCTGATATATTTTCCGAAGTGATTGAATCTGAATGAATCTAATTTGCCAAATTCTTATCAATATAATGCTTATTAATTTTGATATAATATTTTGTAAGTGAAAAATTTGGAATTTTTTTCCTGTTTAAACCATTTCATTCCTATTTTTGTTATAAAATTCAAACTATCTTTTTTAATGGCTTATCTTATTTTTCACATATTTCTACTTGCTTTTGGCATTGAATTGCAATATACTTTACTTTGTTATTTCTAACTTTTCTCTCTCTTTTTGAGAGAAAAGGAAGAAGTTATGCCAGCATGGAAGGCAGACATTAAATGATAATAATGTTATATATATTTATATATACACACACACACACACACACTTTATTTGTGAGTCAACAAGGGAACCAATGGTTTCCATTTGGTTTGTTAGTTATGATTAGTCCATGTTATTCCAAAAGAACCATAGGGCCTATTTCCCAGTTTCTCTGACGTATGTATTCCTCTCTAGATGGGAAGCTGGTCCTTCACAAGATTACTCATTTCTACCAGCTGAGCAGACTGGAGCCATGTGAAATGATGTGCTTTGGTTCAGAATGCAAAGTATCGCCTGGTTCAGGAATTGAAACCACAATCTTAAAACCATGAGTCCAACAATCTAACCATTAAGCCATGCACCTCCATATGGTATACTTGAACAATTGTGAAGATTTACTCACATGAAACCATTGGTTGCCTTGTTAACCCACACATAAAAAATATATATCCACCAATGCAGTATTGAGCACTCACTGTTCAAATTAGCGTGTATGTGTGTGTGTGTAAATGTTGAACAATGAGAATGAATGCTCAGCGCCACATTAGTGGATAATATTTATTTATGTATTAAGGCTAAAATTGGTTTCATGTTAAGAAAATATCTAAAAACATTTTTCAAACCAAACACATGGAGGAATGGTGTTTGTCTCCATTTTGGAGACAAATCACAGGAATTCACAATAAAGTCTCAGAAGAACTTTTGGAAAACAGAACAAGAAATCAAGTGGGGTGACTCTTGGGTAACACTTTTTGGGTGATTCTCTCCCTTATATTTGACTTTTGGAAAAAAATTTGTGTTGAATAATAAGTTTGTTTAGATTATGTTATATCCTAGGTATGCGAGACTTTGTCATGAATTCCCATGAGTTTTTGAGTTTTAATCCAAAATGGAGATGAACACCATTCCTCCATGTGATCGATTTGAAAAATTGTTAGGATATTAAGAGATTTTCTTAACATGAAATCAATGGTAGCATCTCTGTTTCTGGAGGATCTGTCACAATTACTAAATGGCAATTGAGAATGGGGAGAAAATCTGATGAATCCAAAATTCTCGAAAGTTAACATGCCATCAAGGAAAAGGATAGACTTATTGTTTGGAGATAAGTGGGCATGTTTCTGCTTAAGTAGGTGTCATCAGCACAACAATTGTCCTACCCTATCTGCAGTAGCCACATTTATTGCCTGGGTAATTTGTGTAAATTAAACAAAGAGAAATAACTGACATTGGCTAGTGGCATGTCAAGAATTTATGTTGTATAGTATTTGATATACCTGTATTTGATAGTGTTGTGTGTCTATGTTTGTGTTTACACTGGTTTGAATAAAACTTGTGTTGTTTATGTTGTGTGTTGAACTTAGTAACTTATCACATAGGAATGTATAAAAAAAGTACCAGTCTGAAAAAAGTTCTGGAGTCAATATGGTTGATTAATTAAACCTTTGAAAGCAGTACCATGGATGGCTACAGTCTTATGAGCAAACCCAGTAAAAGCTTATCAGAATACAGAAGAAAAAGTGTTGCCTTAGGAAGTTATAACTAGGATGCATTTGAAAGGCATCCAGCCATATAAACTATGTCAAAGCCGACACTGGAGCTTCATGTAGCCTTGCAGCACACCAGATCCTGTCAAGCCATCCAACCCATACCAGCATGGAAAGCAAACATTGTTGATGATGATGATGATAATGTAATATATATTTAAAATGTGATAAGAATAGAAAGTAATTATTAACATTTGTCTCAGTGCTAAAGGGGTTTTTCAATCACCTGTGTGTGTGTATGTAAATAAATATAGATGCATGTGTACTTATGTGGAGTGTATGTCTATAGAATTGGTGTATAAGTATAGTAAAATGCATCAAGAGATTTTGATTTGTTCTACTACAAATGTTAATGTTTGAGAACATAATAACATTGCAGAGGTCTGGTGCTGTGCTGAGTCCAAAGAAAACCTACTTGACTCTGGGAACACTAGTCCAATAAACTGTAAGCAGGTACCAAGGACTCATTGTAATTTGCTGTTCTAAATAGAAAGAGCCTTATAAAACTAATTAGTGTTTTGTTAGCTTGCAGCATAGGTTCAAAATTTGTGTATTTAGCTTAATGAGAAATGTCAGTTTAATAAGCTGTCCAGTATGATACTGACACCTACTGCTTAGGCATCTTTATCAATATTCAGACCAAACTCTAGTTAAGTGGTTATAAGTAGAAAGAGTATTCAGCTGTAAAGCTCCAACAAAACAAAAATGATTTTCTGTATGTGATAAAAAAAAGTACCCTAATTTGTCTTCTTGTATATTAAATGTCTGAGTTGAATTGTTTGCTAGACTATTAACTGCCACTTCAGAATGTATTTACAATGTTTATGTCTACAAAATGTTTCAATTGGTTTGATCTCTAATTGTCATCAGGTGTCTTATTCTCAAATATACACAAGGTCCCAAACTGATTTAAACTTGGAAGCTTTATTTCTAAGCTAAGAAAAAGAAGGTATGTTCTCTTCTGATAGGCCACTGAAGCATGTACTTCTTGTTTACTTGTAGTCCTCATTCTCCTGAAGGTGTGTATGTGTACACACAGCACCAGACCAATTGTACAACAGTCTTGGGACCAGAAATGTCGTAGATTTCTAGATGTTTTTGGTTTTGGGGAGACAGTCTAAATATATACATAAAATATTAAATATACTATGAAATATAAAGAACTAAATTGTATGCTCTACACTGCCAAAGCATAGTCTGTTTGATATTTTTTTATCTATACCATACTCTACCGGAAAATTAAAAAATGCAAAGTAAAGAACATTATTTTAACAGATACAGGTATGAATTAATATACTTCTAATGCAGAGTATGTTTAATCTTTATCAATTCACTTTAAAAAGTGAAGAACAAAACTATTTTTAACACTGTATGCAAATTAATCAATTTCTGAAAGTCTTTTTATTCAATATAGGGTACAATATCATCATCATCATCATCATCATCATCATCATCATCATCGTTTAACGTCCGCTTTCCATGCTAGCATGGGTTGGACGATTTGACTGAGGACTGGTGAAACCGGATGGCAACACCAGGCTCCAGTCTGATTTGGCAGAGTTTCTACAGCTGGATGCCCTTCCTAACGCCAACCACTCAGAGAGTGTAGTGGGTGCTTTTACGTGTCACCCGCACGAAAACGGCCACGCTCGAAATGGTGTCTTTTATGTGCCACCCG
>NC_068983.1:94785290-94788965 GCF_001194135.2 Octopus bimaculoides
CAGGTCTTCCTGGGCCTACCTCTTCCACGGGTTCCCTCAACTGTTAGGGTGTGGCACTTTTTCACGCAGCTATCCTCCTCCATTCTCACCACATGTCCATACCAGCGCAATCGTCTCTCTTGCACGCCACAACTGATGCTTCTAATGTTCAGCTTTTCTCTCAAGATACTTACACTCTGACGGGTATTCACATTGACATTACACATCCAACGGAGCATACTGGCTTCATTCCTTGCGAGCTTACGTATGTCCTCAGCAGTTACAGCCCATGTTTCACTGCCATGTAGCATGGTTGTTCGTACGCATGCGTCATACAGTCCAAACCCACTCATAAGGCTTTGATAGACCTGAGGCTATAGAAGATACAATGATATTACACAGTAGTCTCAGATTTCTGGAAATCAAATAAGAGCTCTTGTACAGTGTGTGTGTATATATATATATATATAAAACTTACTGTTAATAAAAGCTGTGGTGTGTTGCATTCCATTAAATGAAGAAATGTATTGTAAATAATGACAGGGTAAAAAACGTACAGCATATACTGAGTGTACAACCAGACAAGAGACAGATACAGAAGGTCCCTAATTTTTCATCAGTTATCAACCAGATGGTATTACTCAGTTTTGCACCTTCAATGATAAGACAGAACTTCCTATGCTGGTGGTGCCCACGAAAGTTGTGGAGAATATATGCCCAAGAGCAAACAAAACAATACAGAGTGGACATACAAAAGTGGATAAATGTAATTTAAGACAATGGACAAAAATAAAACAAACAAGAAACCAGTAAAATATAGCCTTAGGGCCAAAAAGACAAGAATCGTGATTAATAAGACATCCTAAAGGATTAGAAAACAACAAATAGCAAGACAGTAGGACACAGAGAATTCAGGACTGGTCAACTATGCAACTGGTGTAAAAAAAGAGAGAAAGAAGGGCTGGCTATGAGTCACATGTCAGCAGCAGACTAAGGAAAAAGAGGGCAAGAGAAAGCAACAAAGAAAACAAGGGAAGGGAGGAAAAGGAGAAAGGCTAGAAATAGAAGTGAGAGAGAGAAAAAAAGAGAAATAGGAAAGACTAGACAGAAGTATTCCAGGTTGGCTTGGGTTTGACAAGGGTCCAGTGAGTCAAGGACTGCATCATATTCTAGTGTCTGCTTTACCATGGTTTCTGCAGGTGGATGCCCTTCCTAATGCCAACTACTTAACAATGATATATCCATATATATATATGGGGAGAATTCACAAAAAAACAAATGAAGACAGGTGCTGTAGACAACAAACAGATGTATTAGTTTAACGCTCGGGAAGTGCAAAAGTTTTTAACATTTCGAGCTTACGCTCTTCCACAGGAAGAAACAAGGAGAGAAAATAAAGAATGTGTAGTGGCTAGTGATCTATCAGGGCGAATGCCGGACAGAGTGGTCACACAGGAGAGCTAGGAAGAAGGGGGGATAATAAAGTAGTGGTGATCCCAAAACGAAGGTGCACGTGCGTGAGTATAAGAGAGTATGTATGTGTGTGGAAGAGGGCTGGTGACCTTGACGTGTGTGGATGTGGGGCTGGGAAGTGGTCAGTGTTAGTGTGCGCATGGTGGTGTGTGATGGTGTTGGGAGGTGGGGTAGGGTTCTGTAGAGGTGAGGTGGGGTTATGAGGGAGGGTGATGAAGAAGGTGGGTAGGAGTGAAGAGAATGTCTCGGAGGTGTTCCACGAACCAGTCAGCCAAGCGGCGTCCCATTTGCCTGATGTATAGAGAAAGGCAGAGAGAGCAGGAAATGCAGTAGATGACATTGGTAGAAGTACAGGTGAAGGAGTTGGTGATGTGATAGGGTCGGTGAGGAGGGTGGTGTTAGAGAGGTAAAGGCAAGTGCAGCAGCGTGGGAGGGAGTAGGGTAATGAGCCTGATTGGGAGGTTGTGTTAGGGAAGAAGCTGTGGACCAAGAGGGCTCGTTTGAAGGAGAGGGGTCGCACTGGAGTTGCCGGAAGGCTCAGCAATTGGTGCGTTGGAGAGGTAGGTGAGGGGAAACGGGAGACAGGAGATGGCGGGGGGAGAGAGCAGATGCATGGTCCATGGAATGTGCTCTGGTAAAGGCGGCGTGGATAGTGGTGAGGGGATATCCATGTGGGATGAAGTGGCGAACCATGAGTTGAGACTGAGTCTCAAAGTTATGGTCGTCACTACAGAGCCTGCGTAGACGGAGGAATAGGAGATGGAAAGCTTGGTGTGTTTAGGGTGGGAGGAGGAGTAGTTGAGGTATGAGTGTGAGTCTGTGTGTTTGAAGTGAATGGAGGTGGTGAGAGTGGAGTGATGAATGCTGACCGAAATGTCAAGAAAGAAGACAGATAGTGTAGGAGAAGTGGAGGGCAGGATGAAAAGATTTGACAAAAGAGAGGAAGGAGTCTAGATGTTCGCGGGAGAGTGAGGTCGCACCAATACAATAGTCAATATAACGGCCGTATAGTTCGTGAGTGGGATCAGTGAAACTTGAGAATATTTGGGCCTGAATGTAGCCAACAAACAGTTTCGCATAGTTGGGCCCCATTCTCATTCCCGTGGCCACTCTCGAGATCTGCTGGTAAAAATCACCAGCGAACGAGAAGCAGTTGAGTGAGAGGACAAGTTCGGCCAGATGAACGAGTATGGAAGTGTTGGGTTGGGGGTTGAGTTGAAGATCAAGGAGATGGAGTACACGCAGCCTCTTGTGGTGAGGGATCACTGTGTAAAGGCTCTGGATGTCGAGGGTGAAGAGAAGTTTAGAGGGACTAGGAGGGAATGAGAAAGAGTTAAACAAATGAAGTGCGTGGTTGTTGACATGGATGTGAAAGGGGTGGGAAGCCACTAGGGGGCGCAAGGACACGGTCAAGATATCTGGAGATGACTTCAGTGGGGCAGTTGCAGGCGGAGACGATAGGGCGACCAGGGTTGTTAGGTTTGTGGATTTTGAGGAGGAAGTAAATAGTGGGAGTGCGAACAATGAGGTTGGAGGTGGTGGGGGAAAGACGGGAGGAGGAGATGAGGTCATGGATGGTGGAGGACACAGTTTGCTGGTAGGGCATGGGATCAGAGGGCAGTAGAAGGAGGTGTCTTGAAGTTGGCGGAGAGCTTCTGCTTTGTAGAGGTCTGTGCGCCACACCACCATGGCTCCACCCTTGTCGGCTGGTTTTATGATGATGTCCGTGCAGCGTTGGAGACATTGAAGGGCCGAGAGTTCGGCTGGGGAGATGTTCGCCTGGAAAAGTTAAACTGGTCCACAGCACGCTGTCAGGCACCCGCAAAAAGACCGACTGCTTACAATTGACCAGAAGCTGATGTCCATAGGGATGGTTGGTGGCCCAGGTCGGTGAAGCAGTTCTCCTCATTAGATGCAGGTAGAGTGTCGCGGAAAAGCGCACACAACCTAACATGGTGCACAAAGCTGTGGATATCGGCATGAGTCCGAAATTCGTTGGTGGATAGAGTGAGGGGGATGAAGTGCAGACCCCTACTGAGGAGGGAGCACTCCGCCTCAGAGAGGGGAAGATCTGGAGGAATGGTAACAACAGACTGAAGTGGAGAAGGGGTGGATGGGATAGAAGTAGGAGGGTGGTGGGGGTGGAAGGCTGGGAGGGAGATGATGGGGTATGTGTGTGAGGATGGGGGAGTGTATCAGGGAGGGGAAGGGGTAGTGGCATCG
>NC_068983.1:94789762-94804739 GCF_001194135.2 Octopus bimaculoides
TATATATGTATGTATATATAAAACATTCCACTATGACATTGTAGTAAAATATAACAGATCTAAAAAGCAAGATAATATCATTTGAAACTCAAGTGTAAAAGAATTGCTGTGTTTACTCAGTCTTTCCAAGAAAGTCAACAAAACAGTAATTGGTATAATGAAATCTAATAAAAGAGTATATTTCTTAAAGGAGATGTGATTATATGCTGAAACATTTCTTAGGTTACATAATTGAAGGTGGAGGGGGATATTTCTACAGTTAATAGAAAGTCTGAAGCAGTGTTATTCTGTAGGTATTTGCTAAATACCATTTGGTGAAATCCTCAAGAGATCTTTTCTCTGTCCATTACACATCACTAGAATTCTATTTTTGATACCTTTGCCTCATCTTTATTCTATCGTTAATAATAATTCTTACTAATTTTGGTACAAGGCCAGCAATTTTAAGTGATGTGGGGATAAGTTGATTACATTGACCACAGTGCTAAACTGATACTTGTTTTATCAAACTCAAAGGGATGGAATACAAAGTCAATCTCAGTGGTATTTAAAGTAAAACTGCAAAGAGCCAGAAGAAATGCTGCTCAGCATTTTGTCTGACTCACTAATACTCCTGGCAGCTGGCCAGGCAAAATGCTTAGTAGCATTTCTTTTCTTTTTTTTTACGTTCTAAGTTCAAATTCCGCTGAAGATGACTTTGCCTTTCACTCTTTTTGAGTTGGAAAATGAAGAACCAGTTGAGCACAATTTCAAGCCTTGTGTCTGTTATAGAAAGATTGTTTTGGGTGGAATCGCAGAATCATTCAATGCCGTACAAAATGCCTTGAAGTATTTGTTCCAACTGAGGTGGATTCCGCTGAGGTGGATTTTGCCTTTCTATCCTTCCGGACAGTATTGGGGTTTATGTAATCGATCAACACCTCCACTCCAAATTTCTGCCTATGTATGAAAATGTTGTTTTAGAAAGCGAGAGCGATATAACATCGGACTCAGTGCTTTATGTTATTTAGTTTTTTCCCTGAGTTCTATCACAAGGAAGGCCTTTGATTGTCTTGTTTCTATACCGATTAAATAAGTGGCAATAATACAGAGGGGTGATAAAATAAATATGACTCAATTGACTACGCCTCTTGTTAAAATTTAGTTTTCCGTACAGACAACAAAAATGACTAATTTCTTTTATAAAATTGTCAGCTGACTGTTTTGAAATTGTGGTGCGCTTAATCCGAGAATAGCGGATTAGTAATATAGATTGTTCGGTTTGAAGAACTCGAATGCTGTATTGTTGATATTTTATTTTTTCACCTCCATCACAGAAGATGTCATGTGGCGTTTGGTGTGTGTGATCAGTTCTTTGGGAAGAAAAGCGAAACATTAAGAACACAGCAACGCCACTTGTCACCATGAGTTTCTCTAACCATGGTAAGTAGACTTCTTCTAAGGTATAAATGTAAAAGAGAACATGTATTCACGTCGTGTGAAAAAAAGGAAAGAAAACAATTGTATTGTAATACTATTAAATAATTTCTTTATGTACAGTTGTCTGAACTGAAGCAACAATTTACAATTTAGTTATACATTAATACTAACACACACACACACACAGATAGATAGATAGATAGATAGACAGACATACACGCACTCAGTTATTGTATATGTGCGGAATTGATATTTTTGACATTGGTGTCTGTGACGCATTATATAAATGGTATAATTAGTTGTGCTAGTCATGAATCACGACGAGTTACAAATTATTCAACAGACTTATCATCTCTGCCCCCTCCTAATGTTTATATAGAACACAACAATATAGTACTGTTCTTACAAACTGTTCTCCCTGCAGTTCTTCAGCCTTTGTATTGAGTTATATCTATTTGTCTTTCTTACTGTTTGGATATTATCACATGTTTAAGAGATTCTTTATTACTTTTTTTTCCAATTTTATATACATATATTTTTAATGACAGATCGATCTTTTTTTCGGATTTTCGAACGTAGTTACCGTCAAATTTGTATTTAGAGTACTGTCATTCTGAAATGTGGTTGATTCGAATTGTCATAGACACTTCTGTGTAGTTTTGATTCCCTTATTCTATCCTTTTGTCCATTTGTCGTTCTTTATATTTATCTATTGTTTTCTCTGTTCTTGACAACTCACAAATCGTTCATGGCAGCTTTTCATCACGAACAGAAGTTAACAGTAATATTTTAAACACTTCTTATATTGTTGTAACTATACACACTGCTAATAATTTTAGATACATACATACGTACGTACATACACTTACATAATCACACACACACACACAAACAAACAAACACACTCGTGTTTACGTTAGAGACTTACTTTTCACCTGGAACTAGTCCCTGCATATGACTGAGTATTGATACTTAGGCATATTAATAGATCCACTATTCTACCCACTGTATAGATCTTGAGACATTTATAGAGAATGTGGGTGCAAGAGCTGATGATAAATTCTATGTAATAGTTCCCTTTTAATTTCTACTTATGACCAGAAGTGTATACATCTACCACACTAAGTGATACAAGTCAATGTATTTAGGCCTCAAATTCATCTTACAAACGTTTGTAATTACTGGTTTCGGTAGCACAGTCATTAAAACCGAGAAAAGTAATAATTTTCAATTATAACATAAATAAATTAAAAGAGGTTTGAGTGAAGAATGTTACCGTATTATACAGTTGTTTTTGCATTAAAGGTTTTGTATTACACCCGTAGTGTGAAAGGAAAATATTGCTGAGGTGAAAATAAGTGAAATCAACATAGATGTTGTGGAAAGAGATAAGACAATTTAGTGTTTCATTTAACTAAAGTGTGTCATGATGAAACTAGCTGATCAAGTAAAGTAGAAAGATTTTTGTTCTATTTGAATTCTGTTTAAAGGAAGAGTAAGCTACCTTGACTATGTTTCTGTTGAGAAGAGAGCCTAGCTGTATATAGCCAATATGTGGCTAAGAGATACTGTCTCTTATTGGCCCCATAAACTGGTGGAAAACAAACAGTGAACAGCCAAAACTTTTCTTGATTGTATGAGAGTTGCTACATTAGCCCTTCTCAATTGCTGGGAAAACAATAATTGATAACAATCAGAACAAATAAAAAGATAAAAAGACAATGTTATTCATGCTAAATCAGCAAAAGAACCATCAGAAAATGTCCTGTATACGTACATGATGGAATTGAAATTTACATGACGTGTACATAAGTGATCTGTATAATGCATGCATGAGATCTGTATGCCTTCATGCAAGTGTGTTGTAGAAAGTGAGTGAGTATGAATATTCGTGATTTTGTCTATATACAAATATGAGTCTACATTCCCATCTGGTACATGTTTTGTAGTGGAAACTGAGCTGGTTAGTAAAGTGACACAGTTTAAGAGTTCTCTATTTTAAACTGTAGCTGCAGAAAGGGGTGACTCATTAATGATGTTTAGCTCACTACTGTTCTCTTCTAGAGCTGATCTGGCTTACCTGGCAATTGCAGCTTCTCAGTTTGTACTTCATAGCTGGTGAGCACTTTCTGGTTGAAACAAACCATTAACAGAAGCAAACAGTGTAACCATTGATATTATGTTGCCTATTAGGCAAAATGGGATACCACATTTGGAAGTCAGAGTCAGATCATTAGACCAGTAAGTAGGCAGCTTTAACTTTATAGCTGATTGGCAATCAGCATAATTCGAATCACAATGATGAGCACAATGAGTTAGAACAAATTTTGAAGATTTCATAACTATTATCAGAAAAATGGTTGCCAGGGTCACCAGAAAATATAGATTTGAAAGTCAGTGATGATAAATTATATGTAATAATTCTCCTTTATTTTCTACATACTACAAAAAGTATAAACCTTTAACTAGTGCAATAAGTCAATATGTTTAAACAACACATATTCACTTTGTAAATATAGATTTAAATTGCTTGTTTTATCCTCACAGAGAAGAAAATTAACAATTTTTAATTACAGTTCTCTTTTATTCTCTTTTACTTGTTTCAGTCATTTGACTGTGGCTATGCTGGAGCACCGCCTTTTTAATTGAGCAAATCGACTCCTTGGACTTATTCTTTGGAAGCCTAGGACTTATTCTTTGGAAGCCTAGTACTTATTCTATCGGTCTCTTTTGCTGAACTGCTAGGTGACGGGGACGCAAACACACCACCATCGGTTGTCAAGCGATGTTGGGGGGACAAACAGACACACAAATACACACACACACACACACACACACACACACATACATATATACGACGGGCTTCTTTCAGTTTCTGTCTACCAAATCCACTCACAAGGCTTTGGTCGGCCTGAGGCTATAGTAGAAGACACTTGCCCAAGGTGCCACGCAGTGGGAATGAACCTGGACCATGTGGTTGGTAAGCAAGCTACTTACCACACAGCCACTCCTTCTGCCTATTAATAAAAAAGAAACAAGGTTTGAGTAAAACATGTTGTGGAAGTAACATTATACATATGTTTTTGAATTAAAGTTCTTTTCTGTTATATGTGTAGTGTGGAAGAAAAATGTTGCAGGGATAAAAATAAAATAAATCAATGCAGGTGAGCTGAGGGAAAAACTTATCAAAGTTTGTTGTTTCATTTTGCTAAAATGAGTCCCATGTTGAGACACATTTTAAATAAACAAACAAGAATAAAAAGACTTTGCACTCTTCCAGAGTAAGCTGACAACTGTTCAGGCTGCATTCTGCCAAGGAAAGGTTTTCAGTTCCACTTTATTTAGCAAATGTCTGACTGAGAGTTACTACTCTCTGATTGGTCAAAAAGAAAAAAACATTAGATAGCAAAGTTTCAAAATTGCATCTGTTTGCATGAGGTTTGCTTCACATTATTTTTAAGGTGTCAGAAAGTAGCTAGGTATGCTGGCAAATAAATGTGACTTGATATATCAGATCTACACATACTCAACCATCATTCTAAGGACTCTCATTAGGTTAAATTTAGTTTTTTTATAGCTTCACTTATTTCTTTTTACAAAGATTTGGACTTCAAATAATGGCAGTATTTGTACAGTTCTCAACCATGTTTTTAGTTTTTGATCATATCAGTATAAGCTGAAAGAACAATGATGATGATATTAACGATGTCAGTGACACCTGTATTTTAGTGAGTTTACTTCGTTCATCTCATTGTCCCTAGGAGCTGTCTTTGAGTCCAGTAACAATCCCCTTGCTTCTAAAATTTTGGGTAAGTCAAACTTTAATTAGCCTTCTTCAAACTCATGGTGATTCATATCATCACAAATTTCAAGGAATTTTTAGTCCGGTAGATGTTGTTACTTCATTTAATATTTATTATTTGTTTTAGCTAGCTGCCTGGCTTCACTTTTACTGTTTGGCTGCAGATTGCAGCCAATTTAAATATACAAGTTACTGATTAATTGAAGCTACTTTATTTGACTTAGCCACTACTGGACTGTACAGTCAGCTAAACATAACATAGTATGAACAGTGAACCATAGGATGTATGAGCATTAATAGAGCAATGTAAATATTTGTGGAGAGCTGATAATTGCTGAGCTCACTAAATAATTTTAATATTATTATTAGCATTTAAAGACATGAACTTTGTCACAATGAGATGTTAGACCTGCCAGAAATGGCAACCCAAATGTCTCTCATATTATAACCTAACATCTTAAAAAATGAAGTTTATATTGGGCATTGTAGTTTTATATATATGTATATGAAAAAGATGGCTGATCCTGAACAAAATGTCTCCCATCATATAGGTCTGCTGGGTCAATGTAGCTCTCTGACTAAAACAACATCAAACCTAATATTTCTTTCAGATTTATTCTCCATGATTTTATTGCTTCCTACATAATTCTTTTTTTATGAACAGTCATTTGTTTGAAACCATTTATTTCTCCATTTTTGTATTCTTATCCAATCAAGCACTGAGGTACACTATGTGCCTTTTCTCTTAGTGATAACTGATTCTAATTTTGGCCATTTTCCCCACTTTTTATCAAGTCAGATCTCCTCATTTAATTTGTTATAAATTCCTATCTTCATTGCGTCAATATTACATTTATAACATTTGATAATCTTGTTGTGATGTCTGTCATTGCAATGTGACTGTTATGATGTGTGCAATTACAATGTGAGTGTTGATAATAGTTCTGTAATGTGACAGTTGATAAAAGTGCTGTTTGTCATTGCAATATGCCCTTGCATATTATATTGGTTATCTTTTATGTTAGTTTAAAGATGAGGGGAATACCCATGAATTTGTTAATCTCCCCTTGTTTGTGAAATTGTGATGACAATAGGTCACTTCAGATTATGTAAACTGTTAAGATTAAAATTGGTGTCTTTGAAAGTTTCAAAAAGTTGAAGTTGTAAGATAGGTAGCATTAAGTATAGGGTCTTGCACATGAGACACAGTAATGATTACGAAAAAAAAAAAAGAAACAAACATTGATTAGATTTAAATGAGCAGTATAGAATTAGCAATTTAAGCATGTTGAGACTTTTGTTGCCTTAAGAGAAGATACAACTTAATAATGGCTCAGTGATTGAAGGTTGCTTGTTAGTGTGAGTTTTTTTTTTTTCAGGCAGTAGTTTTTCCTAGGACCAAGGAAATATAGCGAGAACATTATCCTAAGATGCAATTCATCGTAGGGCATAGTAATGTTATTTTCTACATCTATTTCAGCCATACTTTGGTACACCTAATACTGCTTTCTTATAATATACATTATATGGCTTTATTTAATAAAATATTATGGCTTCAATCCAGTTAGCAGTACAATAATTGAGTCAGAGGATGCCTTGCTTTTAATAATTTGCACCAATGCTTAAATAATGCCTGCATTGTACAGTTTCAAGTCCTTTCATTTCTATTTATTCAGATGAAGATAAAGAAAATGCCAGAAAAGTTAAAATTACCAAAGAGCTTTCTAAAACATTGAAAGCTTTACAAGCCTCACAAATGTTTGATGAACCAGTACAAAGGTCAGTAAATAATTCAATTTTTTTCACAAAGCCTTCATTCGGTTTATGTTAACCCTTGGTCTACTAGAGAAAATGTATGTCACTAATTACCAGCTGGGTCCAATGGACCCAAATTTTTTCTTTTATTCAAACTACCACTATTTCTTAGCTACATTATATATGCTATCAGGTGAATGAAGAATTACTGTTTCTAACAATTTTTTATTTAAAAAATACAGCTTACAGAATATATTATAAATTTTAAAAATTACAAAAATACAGAATTACAGCTCCTCATGACAGTGAATGCAGACAATACTGGAATATTCTTGGCTAACATGAATATTACACAGTTCTATATTTAAGAGATGAGGAATTATGTACATTATTTACATTTGGAAGATATTTGTCCTCATCTTGTTTGTTGTTAACACAACATTTCGGCTGATATACCCTCCAGCCTTCATGAGGTGTAGTAGCATAGTGGTTAAGAGTGTGGGCTACTAATCCCAAGATTCTGAGTTCGATTCCAGGCAGTGATCTGAATAATAATAATAATAATAATAATAATAACATCGAAAAATACCTTAGGAATGAGAACCCAGGTTTGAAATTTCCCCAAGACACCTGATGAAGGCTGGAGGGTATATCAGCCGAAACGTTGTGTTAACAACAAACAAGATGAGGACAAATATCCGTCAAATGTAAATAATGAATATTACAGTTCTTACATGTAGTACGAGTTTTCCTGTCTTTTTTGGGGCCACGCAAAGAAAATCTTCCCTTTTGCTTTGGCTGAGGAATCTCAAATGAGGTTGAAGATCATCTTCTTTTCTTGTTTGGTTGAGAAATGTTAGCGGAACTAGAAGATTGTTTGTCATATCCTTGTTTAGCATGAACTCTAGCAAGTTCCATTCCTAGCTGAATTAGGAACTGTCTTCTTTTATCCTTGAAACTTTGCAAGTGAAGCTGTTTAGCAACAATGAAAGTATTTACTGCACTTATATCAATCATGTTGTCGAATATAACCATAGGCCATCTTCCAGTCATTCTTTTGTCCTTACCACCATCTTATCTTTGGTATGTACTCCTCCTTTTGTTTTGTTGTAACATGTAATAACTTCAGGTTTCATTTCAGCACTTTTTGAATCAATTGAAGGCTGAGAGTGCATTGTACTCACAAATGAGACTACATAATTTTTCTTGGGACACTAAGATAGAATCCTTTTGAAATCCAAATATTGTGCTGTTGATTTCTCTTTCTTTTCCATTTGTGAAAGCACTTGGAATTTCAACTCTGTTCTTTCTAATTGTTCCAACTAAAGTAGTTTTCTTGCTAAGCAGCTTTTGAACCAGTCCTAGACTTGTAAAAAAATTATCACAAGTTATATTGTGATCAATATTTTCAAGTTCTTTTACTAGGTCTTCAACAGCTCTTGAACTTTGATTTGTCTCTCTCCCTTTTACTGGGGCTTTTCCAGTGTAGATTTGCATTTTCTAGGCATAAGATGTTTCACTGTCACATATTGCCCCAATTTTAATTCCATATTTCCCTGGTTTTGAAGGAATATATACCCGGATTGGGCAGCACCCTGTGAATGAAACTAATTGTTCATCAACTGTCATGCATGAACTTGGAACATATCCATCTTGCAAATTCTGATTCCACATTTCAAATACTTCTCTTATGGGCTCCAATTTATCATCACTTCTCTTTTTTCTTCTTGCACTAGCATCATCAAAATGCAATACTTGTAAAATCTGTTGAAATCTTACCCAGCTCATAATTTTGTTGAATATAGGGTGGCCATGTTCTTGATTCCATAACTGTGTGACATTTTCATGTTTGGATTTATAAACACCTATAAGAATAATCAGTCCAATAAATTTTTTTAGTTCAGAGTGATCAATTTCCTTCCGTTTATCTTTGTAAACAACCTGACCTTCAACATTTGATCGTTACGAATTACTTGAAGAAGATTCTGGTGCATAAACATAGTAAAACTTGTTTTAATGCTATCGCGTGACCTTTTAGCAAAATGGGATGGTCTACATTCTTGACACACAATATTGCAAGATGAAGTTCCTACTGCTGCTTGAGTAAGGGGATTAGAATACCAAACTTCTTGTCTGTCTCTAGAAACATATTGCTCATTCATTGGGTGGCTTGCAGATAATTGTTTTTGAGTATCTTCATCATCTGATGACTGAGAACCTAAACTGTCCAGCACACAATCACTTTCATCATCAGCTTCAGAGCAATAGAAGGAATCACTACTATCTTCTTCCTATTCTTCATCTAATTCCAATAACCTGTTCGATATTTGGTCTTCACTCAAGTTTTCATGTCTAGGCATATTGGAAAGCACAACTGAACTATATGAAACTTGATAGCAGACTAAAGGCAGATATTGCTCTCTCACATATTAATACTCTCCTGAAAGACGATGCAACATATTGTAAGAATTGCATCACCCTATAACCTAGCAGATTGAAGGTGATACAATACCATGCAAATTTACAGGAATATTTTCATAATTTTTCCTATTTTATCTGTAATTCAGCAAATAAATTGAATATAATTTTATCCATTTTATATCTGATAAATATCTAGGAAAATAATATTTGTTACTGATTTTATTCTGTTTAGAATGACAAGGATATTGTCTGAATTTAATTCAAGGGTCCAATGGACCCATATGGTAATTAATGTATAAAGTGAAATTTTCTAGCTTTTATAAGCATACAGAAAATTTCCAATTTTGACAAATAAAAGAGAGTCAAGAAAAAGTAAGAGTCACGAGAAATCAGCAGAATCAAATAATATAAACAGTAGGCAAAAGCAACTGAAAAAACTGAAATGGGTCCATTGGACCCATTGTAGATAGAAAGTTAAAACAGGATATATTCTTAATGTCAGTTCTTTTATATTTTTAGTTATACCTAAGCTTTGAATGTAACTGTGAAAGTCATAGCAAATCTAGTGTCAGGTTATGGTCAGCTTACATAAGAGGCAGTTTGGGTGTATATATATATCAGTAGCATGTAAATGAACCCATTACACTCTGAGTGGTTGAGAGCGTTAGGAAGGGCATCCAGCTGTAGAAAATCATTCCAAATCAGACTGGAGTCTGGTGTAGCCTTCCAGCGTGCCAGCCTGGTCAAACTGTCCAACTCATGCCAGGATAAACAACGGACATTAAATGATGATGGGCTTCCTTCAGTTTCCATCTACCAAATCCACTCACAAGGCTTTGGTCAACCTGGGTCTGTAGTAGGAGACAGTTGTCCAAAGTGCCGTGCAGTGTACATTTTATAAATTGTTTATTGTACTCTGCCAGTAAACAGTGTTATTGTTTGAAATCAATATTTTTAAATAACTGTATGTAGTTAAAGAAGCTACATTTATTTTGACATTAAGGTCGATTGTGGTTAACACTGAAATGTTAAAATGTGTTCCCATGGAGTCATATTTGAAACTCGTTTTATATGTACTTAAAAACCTAGTGTTAAAGTTTATCTGTTAAAAAACAAAAACAAAAACAAAACATTTATAATCTTTTGAATTAAGCTTAACAGTTGTATCCTAAGTTCTTGGTAGCACATCATAAGTATTAGACTGCAGTTTCAGATTTGTCAATCCTTATTAGAGTTGCTGCTCTGATACCAAAAGAAAATCAGTTCAAAGATAATATTACTTAGTTTATACATGAGCAAATAAATTTCAGTTTTGATATTGGTTTAAACAACTGTTAAAAAAAAAAAAGAATTACCAAGACAGTACATATATAAAAATAAATTAAGTATACTGGAGGGTATTTATGATTGAAAATATATGTATTGTAGTGTGTTCTCTGATAAAGATTAGTGAATCTGAATCTGTAGTCATTTTGAAATCCCTCACATGTCTCCAAGAATTTAGGGTATATTTCCAACTTTCAATTCATAGCAAACTCATGTTTTAAACAATTAAACAAATATATTGAATGTTTTAACCACTGTTCAGTTTTGGTGAATTAGTAATTTCTATAGTTTGTATATCACAACCAGTTTTTATATGAATGACTGTTCTACAAATTTTTCCTTTTCATATTTTGTTTCTTGTTTTGAAGTAATGAACTATCCAACCGACTTTGTGACATTCTTGAAGCTATATTCCTTCATGGACTTAAGGAACCAGTTACGCATAAGGTAAAATAACCATTTATTATTATTATTATTACTGAGTGAGAGAGCAGTGCATGTCATCAAAGTGACATTGGAGTACAAATATACAAAGCCCAATATATCCATCATGACTACCCATCTGATAAAGGTACACCAGGCACATGCATCACAACCACATGTGTGCGACATCGTGGTCTCATATCAAGGTAAACAATGCATGACCTTGCAGGTGGGGCCCAGTTAAAATTTTCTTCAGGTTGAGTAGCCCATCCCACTCAAAAGGTCCCTGAGTAAGGTTTGTTTAAGGATGATGAACGAAACACCCATGTTTCCAGAGGTGAATTATTCAAACCCCAAAGAATTCCTTTCGACTTCCCAACACATGGCTATGATGCTCTCCCACTACTTCTGCTTGTGATCAGAGATGCACATATCATCAACCACCAAGGGACATGCTCAACTGGTTATGGTCAAGCAACTGACAAGCAAATCTGTAGTATTGAGCAGAATATTAGCCCATCTTTTATACCAAGATAAAACATGTACATGATAGCACTTCTAATCAGTTCAGATCAAAAACCATGAGAACCACTGCCTGATACTGCATTTTATTATTATTATTTAAGCCAGCAAGCTGGCAGAATCATTAGCATGCTGGATGAAATGCTTAGCGGTATTTCACATGTCACTACGATCTGAGTTCAAATTCCACCGAGATTGACTTTCCCTTTCATCCTTTCGGGGTTGATAAAATAAGTACCAGTTGAATACTGGGGTCGATATAATTGACTTATCCCCTCCCTCAGAAAGCTGCCCTTATGGAAAAATTTGAAGGCATTCATCATCATCATCATCATCATCATCATCATCATCATCATCAGATATTTTTGTTGAAACACCCCGTTTTGCAAGGGGTGTGCATCAATAATTTTAAAATTTTAACTACTTTTGGCAAAGCAAATATTTTACAATTTTCTGTAATTATTTAAAGATTGCTGATAAAGAAGCCATCATAATGTTTGACAAAAAACCATGCTCCTTGTCGGAAAAAATTGAGAATAAGAATATCAAATAGCCTAAACTTAATGATGTCACTGAGGTGAATAATGTTTCATTTCTAAGCCATATCAAAACTTTCAGTGTTGACAATGCGAACAATAACAGCAACAGTGACAACAACAATGATACTTAAGAAATGAAACATAAAAACGCAGTTATCACCTCCACTTCTTTTGCATTTGTGGCAGGAAATATGAAAAGTTTCCACATAGATAAAGAAGAATTAAAATTGGCAAGAAAAATTGTAAAGAGATGGGATAAGGGTAGCTCGAAACCTTCCATCTGACGTGATAGAAAATATCGCAAGATGCTCAGTAACGTATCGTTGCATTGAAGTCAAGTCTCAGTGGGTGGGAAATGCTACTGAAAGCAAAATACAGTTAAGCATAAAATATAAATATTGTATCAGGATTGAATATTTTATATTTAAGAAATGTTTCAACCCTTCTAAACACCCAGTTCCCTCTTGACATTTGTCATGCTCTTATGAGTTTATAACACCAACAATGGGGTGATACCACCCAGGTTAAGAGCCACTAATGCAGAGGATCTCTTTTTGTTCAAATTACAGAAATTGTAAAAATGTGTCCTTATTTAAGTATCTCTTAATATATTTCCAGCTAAAGATGTTTATGCAACCAACTTCAGGACAAGTTACAACCCTTGTAAGTATACCTCAGTTTTATTGTTTTATTAGTGATTAAAATCCCAGTAAGTTGACCAAAATGGTTGGGCATCTTACTAAATACATTTTACTATTTAGTTTTTACTTCTGTATTCTAACTTCTGAATTTGTTGGAATCAGTCACCTGGGGGAAAAGTGTGTCATATATTCAAAACCCATTCCATCATTTCCCCCTCCTTACAATTACTTTGTAATTATTGTATGAAATGCCAAAAGAAATCCAATACTTGTTATTGAAACAACTTATCTAACTCATGAACATAAACATGCATATTCAAAGTTAACAGCCTCCTTTCTATCAGTGGCTGACTAGCTCTGTTAACTTCAGGAAGATAGAAAGTTGGTGCTGTAATTTTTATGCCATTTACTAACAGGCTGGTACTGAAAGAAAAGTGAAATAGCTACTTTGAAAAATTCAAAGCAGGAAAGCAAAAATTTCATATGTTAGAACATCAATACATAAAAACTTGTAAAATTCAGTTTTCTATTCCTCATTTTTTTATGTATAATTAGTCAGAAGTAGAGGGCAATAACTAAGATGTTTGCTGGCTCTATCAAGCTGGTAAGTTTGGGTTGCTTTCAACAGATTGAACTTTGCTAAAGGCTTCCAAAGAGAAAAAATAGTATTAACTCTCTAACATTCAGATTACTCTATCTGATAAAATTCTTATTTATTCACATTGTTTTGAATCAATCATGCATTATCTTGTAGCTTCAACATTTCAATGATGTGATTGTTTATTTTCAAATGATATTGTAGGATAGCTGTGAGAGGTGGGACTTGGCCATTTTAAACATAAAACAGGTAGAATATTGAGCCAGATATGTCCAATTTAAATGCTAAAGTGTTAAACTAGATAGCATATAGGGTCCAAACTTTTCTCACTCTGTAAAAGGAAACTTTTTAATGGAAAATAAGCACTATCATTTGAATAAAACTGCAAAACATTTTTTGCTTCAACTCTGAAGTGATAAAATTAATTATCATACTAAAGTGCCTTCTTTTATGGAAAAAAAAAAGAACCGTTCTCTTACCATACACTTTTGTAACATCTGATCAATGTTGCCTGGCTACTCTGTACAGTTACATGCAGATATCATCATAGGCCAAATACTAAATTATATTTTTTTTATTATATATAATATTGATTTTGTATATTTCCACGATATAAGTAAGTCCAGTCTAAGCCAAAAACTGACAAGTGGTTTGCTTGGATTGCATGATAATCATTTTATGCATTGGGACAAAGCCACAATGAACACATATCTGGTATTTACATACTGCTAGCTTCTTTTTGGAAAGTGAAATGAAAGAGATGATATGCAATAGCTACATGAAACTATTATCATCAATCAGATACTTAAAAACATCTCAAATAACTGTTATTATGTTATTTTGATATTATAAATAGATGTTATTCATTTCTTACTTCTATAATATTTATTCTTTCTTCTATACTTATCCTTTTGAAACAGAACTTCTGGAAGTTTATCAGCCGATTTACTCACAAAAATGTTATTGCTCAAATTCAAGATTTAAATCAGATAAAAACTGATGTTGGCTATTGTCGGGTAAGTATGTGTAGATTTCAGTCGTATGTGATTATGTGAACATGCAGATATGTGGATATCATCCAAACACAATGACTGAAGTACAAGGCATCAGTTTTATTTCAATTTAAAAAAAAACTCATCAGATGTGTACTGAAGTTTGTAACAGTATGGAATATTGTATAACAAGCTGAAGTATTGTCGCATAACAAACTGAGTTGTTGGAGTATAACAGACTGGAGTGCTGCTTCCTAACAAACTGGATTGCTGTTTTATAATAAATGAAGTATTTTTGTGAAACACTTGAGTTATATAATTAACTAACTATGTCTTTAAAATTACATAAGTTTGTTAAAGAATGATATATATATATATATATATATATTACAAATTAAAAGGGTAAAGGTTTATCAATTTATTAATTTATTAATAAATCAACAATTAATAATTTTTACCAAGCCCTTCGGTATGTAAGCACCATTATCGGTGGAGAACTTATTTAAAAGTTCATATATATTTATAAACATAATTAAGGG
>NC_068983.1:94804749-94810133 GCF_001194135.2 Octopus bimaculoides
ACACACACACACACACACACACACACACACACACACACATACTAACAATGCATCCTGGCATTGCCTGGGTGTTATGACCTACAGCCACATTGTATTATTTGTTCCTTTCTTATGGACAGAATTGGCACAACTGATATATAGTGAGCTGGATTACTAGCATAATGGAAGTTATTGTTAGTTTAAAAGTGAAGTGGGGAGGATACAATTTGCATGGATTTGCATGAAAGTGCTTCCTGTTCTTAAGAAGTATCTCAAACTATGTATTGTTTCATTGTATATTTTGCCCAGAAATTACATTTTCAAAATTTTAATTTCCCCGTCCCCACCGCAATTTCTTAATTTGTAACTTTTCTCAATTTTTTTTTCATCCATGTAGAATAGAAATTATGAATTTGGTAAATATATATTTTTTTTAAAGTTGAATTTTTCTTAAAGAAACACTCAGTACCCCTTCCCCCATCTCACCCACCCATCACCTACCTGCTTTCAAAAGCTAAAACCTCCCAATGTTTCATGCATGTGTAAAATTGTACTGAAATAGCAGATGTAAAACATACCAGACACCCACCAGAAAACCCAACATGCTAGAAACAACAGGTAAATGACATTACTTCAGAAAAAACTTCCCCGCTTTCCAAAAAGCTAAAAGTGAAACATTAGGAGTTTGTAGCTTTTTGAAAGTGGTGAGGTGATGGGTGGATGTTTGGGAAGGAGATTTTAATGTTTCTTTAAGAAAAAAGGAAAAAGAAAATTCTTAACGATTCATACTCTCTGTTTTTTTCTCTGTGGATTACCAATAAAAAATTTGGGAAAAAGTAAAAATGAAGGAATTGGGGTGTGGAAGGAGAAAATTAAAATATTGTAAACATCGAAAACATAGGAATCGGAAGAAATTTAGGCAAAAAATAAGGCAGGGGGCACAAATGTCACCTTGGACATGCTAGAAACAACAGGTAGAGGACAGGATTTCTAGGAAAACCTCCTTTTAAGTTTATATTGAAGATCAGGTTTTTAAATATGCTCATCATAAACACAAATTACAGAATAGAAAAAAGATCATTTCAATTAGATTTGAGCTGTAATTTTGCGCATGCACACAGCAAGAAATAACAATTCGTACAGAAGTTTTACCTAGAGTGTGCATGTGTGTGCCAAAGGAAGTTATATTATGCCATTCTTTCATTTGAAGTAGTAAAGTTTTCAACTCAATCATGTGGTTGATCATATGGGATCATATGATTGTTCGTTAATTTCCATAAAAAGAGAGGAAAGTGAAAGATGTATGGATGTACGTGCATGAGAGAGAGTGAGTGAGTGAAGGTACGTGTTGTCATATATGTATTTTTTTGCATGTATGTGTAAGTGGAACTGTCTCTCTCTCTCTCTCTCTCTCATATACACATATATAAATTACATGGAAAAATGCGAGCAAGAGAAATGATAGTCTTAAGATTATAGACCTGGAAAAGTACAGGACAAGTTATTACACTTGAAAAAGTTCAGGGCAACTTATTACATCTGGTATAGTACAGAACAAGAAAATTTTTACTTAAAATATTGTAGCACCAAACAGCTGTCAGTGGATATACTCTCCTTTGTGGCGGTCAGTGCTGTGTCTAACATGACCCATTGTCAGAAGTTTTGACACCTCCTTCAGGTTTGTTGTCCTGCGTCACTCATAAAGTGAATTTAGAGGAGCTGTGGTTGTTCATTTGTGGATAACAGGGAAACAATGAGGTGATAGACTTGCTCTTGAACTTTGAACGTTGGCATAAATCCATGTTCAACTGTCTCCTTTAGATGCACCAAACAATGTCATTTGAAATGCAGAGTTGTATTGTCCGATATTGTTCAGAAAATCCTTTGACTGGATGGAAGTGCCTTCCAGAAGATCCATAAGAGGTTAAGGAGGAGCTGGTAGTTTTGGCAATCTTACCCTACCACCTGAGCAACACATGCCATTAGTTTCATTTGGAAATTTTAAAGCTTTGCAGAAATGACAATTTGAGTTTAACACACCAATTTGGACAAAATTATCATTTTTATAAGAATGGGATGGATCATATCTGAAAGCAGTTCCAGGAATTGTGAAGAACGAATTTGTACATAGTTTGTTTCTGAGAGCTGTTCTATTGGACCTCTGTCTAATCATTAAAATGTAGTTTTAATGATTCAGCATTAAGTGCTGCAGCATGCTTTTGCTGATCTTGGGATCAGACCCCATTTGATGCGCTGCAGTGCTCATTTTCTGGTCTTGAGAAAGTCTTATTATACTTCTGTCTTGAGACTCTATTTGACGTGCTGCAGCATGCATTTGCTGATCTTGGGGAAAGTTTCATCTCCCTTCTGTGTTGAGACTCCATCTGACATGCTGCAGCATGCCTTTGATCATAAGAAAGTCTCATGTTGCTTATGTCTTGAGACTCCATTGGATGTGCTGCAGCATGCATTTGCTGATTTTGGGAAAGTCTCATCTCCTCTCTGTATTGAGACTCCATCTGACGTGCTGCAGTATACCTTTGCTGATCTTGTGAAAGTCTCATCTCGCTTCTCTCTTGAGACTCCGTTTTACATGTTACAGCATGCCTTTGCTGATCTTGAGAAAGTCTCATCTTGCTTCTGTCTTAAGATTTCATTTGATGTGTTGCAGCATGTAGTTTGCTGATCTTGGGAAAGTCTCATAAATATAATAGAAATAAGATGGTTTTAGTGTTATCAGATTAGAATTAAAAGTAAAAGAATAAAAGTGAAACTTATATCACATTACAATATAGATCTTATTCTTTCACTTTTGACACGTAATACTGAACCAGTGCCAATGTTATATTGTTTTAATTCAAATGAAAAAACTCACTTGTTGACACTCACAGGGTCTGATACTATTACCTTGTAAAATTTGATTTGATTGAGCCATTTGAGAATGCATAGGGAACAGACAGACAGAGAGACAAAGAATTATATATAGAGAGATAGTAAGCAGCCTTCTTTATTATAGTACAGATGTGACTAATTTGGAGAAACATTACTTTCATTATTAACACATCGTCACTCTTATAATGCCACACTTTGTAATTTTGGTTCAAATTGAAAGTGTGAAACTATTTTCACTTTCTAATGAAACCTGGTCATTGTAGAGCTTTGTCTTTCAAATAACTAAAGCTGGTTGTTGAGATAATGTAGAAAATATGTAGGTGAAAATAAAGTTTATTTGGTAGCCGAAAGATTACTGAACCTTTTCATATCCCATACGTCAAAATTGGCAACTCAGTTTTCGAATGCATAAGGAACATATGCACACACACACACACACACATACAAACTCTCTTTTATATATATAGATTATAAGGGAGAGAAAGACACACGAGCATAGCTTTGTGGATAAGACATTTGCTTCCCAACTATATGGTTTTGGGTTCAGTACCATGTGTAGTACACTGGGCAAGTGTCTTCCATTATAGCTTTAGGCTGACCAAAGCTTTGTAAGTGAATTTGGTAGACAGAAACTAAAAGAAACTAGTTGTATACACACACACACATCTATATATTTGATATGTATATATGTATGCGTGTATGTGTGGGCAGATCTTTGAGTGTCTCTCTGCTTTGACATCACATGTGAGTTGTAAACAAGCATTACTGTTGTGAAGGTGGTGTCCTTCACACCCAATCTTCCATTAAAACTTGGCTGGCCATGGGAAATAAATCCCACTTGAAAACAGCTGAGAGTTACTAACAAGAAGAGCATCCAGCTGTAGAAAATCTACCTCAATGAATTCTGTCCTGTCTGTCCCATGCAAGTATGGAAAAGTGTATACTAAAACATGATACACACACACACATGTGTATATAAATGAGATGACAAAGAAATAAATGATTATCTTATGAACTTCATTAGCTTATAAGATGCAGTGGACTCATTGTTGGGTGCCCGAGTGACACTTTCTAGCTTCATTCATATATGTACATTGTAAATAAACTCAGCACAGAGTGAGTTGGTATTCTACAGAAAATAAAGGAATTCTCAAACACAGGATAGCCTTGAATTAGTAAGAGGAAATATGTACAAAAATATACCTTTAAATGTATATAATTAACATTTTCAGTAGTTGTTCCTTGTTTGTATCCTTTAACATTTTAATGGCAATAAGAGCCAGTAGTGCTTATTAAAACCCATCTCTCATTGTATCTGAACAAACCCATGAGTCACTTAACCTCTCACCTGACATCCAGTTCTTGATTTTTTTTTCTACAGTTTATAACTGTCATTCAGCTAACTGAAGCAGGTGTAGTGAAGTATTGAAATATTCTGCTCAAAGCTTGAGTGCAGTGTTTGGGACAGGAAACAGAATCATGACCCTTGTCCTGAGAGATTAACACAATACTTCTTCAACTATTCCAACACTCTATTGAATGTTTAATTTTTTTTGAAGTTTGATAATATATATTTGTCTGCTATAATTTATCTATAACAAAATTGTCTCTATCACTCTTTGTAGGTTTGGATAAGACTTGCCCTGAATGATGGTATCCTTGGCAGCTACATTGATGTTATGACTGCAGATGTCCAGGCTCTAGAGTGAGAAATATTTTTATTTCCAAGTCTGTTGAAAATTTCTGTATCAGAAAGTGGATACATAGCAAATGAGGGGTGTGAAATACCTTAACTGATAATTTGAGAAAAGCAGTTAGTTTTTTATTTATTTATTTATTACACTGTGTGACCCCCAAATAAAATGAAATGAAGGGCTGAAAGGATATTAAAGCATAAGCATTTAAACTGGCCATATCCAGCCAAAATATTCTACCTGTTTTATATTCAAACTGGCCATATCCAGGCTCTCACATCTATCATTTTAAAAATTAACAGTTACCTCATCAAAATCTCAAACCTTCATGATAATGCATGATTAATTCAAAACAATGTGAATAAGTAAACATTACTTTTAACAGAATGGTGAATGCTAAAGGGTTAATTAATAGATGTCAGAAATGAGGGACAAATAAGTGAAACCAAAGACCTAGTCTTCAGTGATACAGCAGTGTTGATAATGATGATAATAATAGGCAGAATTTCTCTTATTTTATGCTTTATATCATCATCGTCGTCATCCTCACCCACTTGCATAGATTAGATGGGTTTGTCAAAGAGTATCAAGACATCATTAATCATTTTATCACTGATATTATCAAATATGCTTTTTTCTTTTGTCCAGAATTTATATCATCTATACTTATACATATATCGCATTCTCTTACTCTCTCTCTCTCTCTCTCTGTATATATATATATATATATAGTAAAGAGTTTATTTTGCAAAATAATGTGGCAGTCCTGACTAGGACTATGTTACAACATTTCTTTTTTTTTTTTTGCCACATTACTGA
>NC_068983.1:94810326-94815309 GCF_001194135.2 Octopus bimaculoides
TATTTGCCAAAGGAAGTTATCCTTCCCATCTTGATCTACGATACGTACGTACTCGAGTTTCAGGGTTATTTCCCTTCTTCAGCGTACGACAATCGCCGACCTTCGATGCAAAAGATATCCCTTGGCAAATATATATAAGTTTTTCCAGTGAAATTATTCACTGATATATATATCTATTCCCCCTCCCCCTCTTTTTTTTTTTCCTGAAATAAGTTAATCAGGGAAGTAGAGCAGTGCTCAGGACTTTTTCAAGATTGACTGGGTCAATGACTGTACAGAAAAAAATGTGGGAGGAGAGGTGACTTCGAGGGGTTGATATCATATTCTGGGAAGAAAGAATTATAATAGGGAGAGGGATTTGTGTCAGGCACAGTAGAGGTGATGAAGACAGAAAAGTTGGGTGGGAGTACATGGAAGTAGTATGAAGCTAACAAGTTCAGAAGGGCAAAGACCATTGTAGTAGCAATAGAATAGACAGAGAGGAGCCAATATATCTGTGCTAGGTATTGTAATGTGTTATTGTGGAAAGAAGTGGTGCCATGAAAGTATATGTTATTGTTTCACCCAGGAAGAATTGGGGCATGGCTGGTTTCTTACGGCATTCTTTCAGGGTTTTGATTGGTATCTGAATCCTTGCATCATCTTCATATGATCTTTTCTGCAGAGGCCTGGCAAAAGATATTGGGTTTATATTTTGTCCTTGTTTATAACTTCGCTACATTTGATGACATGTTTACGAAAGTTGTCTATTCTTCTTGGGAGAGAGAAAGAGTTTATTATGCTCCACCATTATATTTTCTTAAAACAATCCAGTATATTTTAATCTGTGCTTTAATCTTGTTTTCTTTTTTTTAAAGTTCATTTTATCACCATCTATCATATTTACGAGATTTGGAGCAACCTGGGATTTTGAAATCATATGTTCAAGGTAAATTTCCTGAGGAGTTTTTCCCCCCGTTTGGTTACACATACACACACACACACACACACACACACACACATGCATGCACACACACACACACACACACAGAGTAATCCCAACTCCTAACCCCCGCAATAGGTGGAAGTCTGTGAAGTAGAAACAGTGCTGTACTGTATATTTTTTTTAATTATTTTTATAATTTGTATATATTTATTTTATTACAAATGCAAAACAACACCACAGGAAGCTTAAATCATAAACTCCAATAGGTGAACCATGATATGGCAAGAGATTACTGTATATATATATATATATATATATATATATAGACAGACACACATACACACACACACACACACTCTCAGAGTAATGAAAAAGTTAGTAGAAGAATATTGACTACAGGCATAAGTATTTCACTAGATTCTCCTTTTTCAAACAGTTGCAGTGATGAATTCTTACCTTCCTCTATTACAGCAATAATAGGAAACATTCTTACAATTTAATGCATTAGTACAAATTAGATCTCATCCTCAAATGCTACAGATAATTTGTAAAAGACGTATGTGTAAGTGAACAGTTTTTGCTTTTGAAGATACTGTGATTATTATTCCCAATTTTTGGTAATTAGTGGAAATAATTGGTGTGCCAACTGAATCATTTCCCTTCGTTGTCACTTTTAATGTCAGTTCACTGTTGTGCAAAGCATACATTGACCCACATGTTATGCATTTTATCAGGAGATAGGCTTTCAATATAGGATTTAATTTCCATTAATATAAAACAAAATATCTTAAAATATCCCATAAGTTCAGTGAAAACAATTTTAAAGTATTTTCTGATAAAGAGAGTAACACATGAAAACAAATTCTATAATTCCATCTACATTCACTAATGGAAAGGTTTTAATGATTTGGAGTTTTGAACCAGTTTTAGCATAATTACTTGTCTTTCTTGTTAGTTTCTCTCATTTGTCAGGCATTTATTAAATTCAGTGCATAAATAAGTCCTACAGATCAGTGACACTCACAAGAGCCATTTGACCTATGTTACAGAATTGCCTAATCACCTACATATTAACATGCAGTATTAAGAGAATAAACCAAATACATGGCAGACATCAATTTTAATTCTTCACAATAATTTACATATGTTATTGTTTTTTGTTTTTTTCTTATTGTAAATTTGGTTTCCAACAGTGATAGTTTTAGAATATTATATAGAGTAGTCACATATACAATAATACAGTTCCAACTTTGATCAAATAAAAAAGTTAAATGTATTTTGGGTTATTTATAGCATTTGTTTTTACTGCAGGTATAACAGCTTTCCAGTTTGAACTTCCTTACAATTCAAGTGTTTTGAACAGTTGGATGAACATACCTCTATTACTTGCTGGAGTTGATGGGGTAGCTGGTTTAAATGATGGCATCAGTATTGAAGAGATTGGAAATGCCCGACCTCCACCCGTAACAGTTACTCCTGGAAGAGTGGTAGAATCTGTTGATGTTTCTGTAGCAACATCACCTAGTAAAGATCTTCCAAACGAAGAAGATCTTGTTGTTATTAAAAAGCTTCCTCCAGATCCCAAAACAGACGACAAACCATCGACTAGTAATACTGTTGAAGGTAAATGATGTTGTCCTTCTCTTTCTCTCTAAGATATTTCATACTTGTCACAATTTCCTTTTAGAACATACTTTTACTAATTTCTCTGTTGCTGTGGTGTTTTGCATTTTAATCAGAGGAGGAGAGACAGTGGGCTCTATATGGTAAGCATTCAACTTGATGATTGTTGATAAATTTAAAGAAAATGTGATGAGGGAGTACCACTAGGCTACATTTCTTGGGGGCTAATTGCAAACTACTTTCAAGTTCTTGGAGGCAAATCGCTAATTTCAAGTTTTGTGGATGAAGCAGAGCTAATATTACAGAATACATATATGGAATTGACAATGCCTTGGGAAGACTTCATGGAGTGGGTACATAAAAGAAGTACCTAAAATATGAGGGTCTTTGAGAGTTATGTGAGACACATGGAAGCAGTTTACAATTCTTCCAGTGGAAGTGGGATATTGTGAATTTGTATCCACATCTAAAATATCTTACTTGGCTGACATTGGACTTAAATAACTGAGTAGTGATTCCTGCACTGTTTGTGTAATTAAAGAATGCTTCATCATGGCTGTAGCAGATGAATGTGAAAAAGAGACCAAAGCTGAGAATAAGGTACAAAATCTTAAGGGGATAGAAACAAAATAATTGTTGAGTAACAACTGTCTTTGATTTGGTAAGATGACTGCATAAAGAACAAGATGAAAACACCTTGTTACAACAAGGACAATCCCTGTTAGCATCAATGCTGCTTGGCACTGGAGTGATCTCTAGTTGACATCTTCTAAAACCCCAGAGTGCAGGCTGTGTATAAAATGATATTTGTAAATATAAAGAAATACCAGTTTACGTGTGTGTATGTATGCAAAGAATTAGATTCCAAGGAAACTAGTGGTTGCCTACCTAAGTATAATCAGTTAATAAAAGTTTACAAAGCTCAATAGGTTCTGCAAACTCTGTGTGTGTGCACTTGCATGCATATATACATAAGAATCAAGCTTTGATTTGAAATTACTTTCATTTCTATTCTTAACATCTTTATGATAGTGCCAACTATATTTGTTGATAATTCTGTTAATTTACTTTCAGAGTTATGTTTGTTATCCTATCGAGATAAAGGAGGTAGCAAAAAGAGTTAAGCATCAGATTATGCTTACGGAGACCTTCAAAACATTTTTTTTTTGTGTGTGTGCTTAACATTTACCCATAAAAATTGCAACAATTTTCCTCAGGTTCCTCTGCTTCACAGATCCTAGTTTGACAATTTGGTGTTCAGAATAGAAATTTAGCTGAGTATATATCTCATCTTCCATCCGTTGAAAGAATAATCTGTTTCCTCAAATTTAGTCATTATTAGTCACTGTTTCATTATATTAAGCTTTTCTACTCAGCACAATTTTACATTAGTGTTTTTTCATGTTTGTCAAGATACACAAAAAGTGAATAAACATTAATTTTCCTTTTCTTTTTTTTTTTCTTTCTTGATTAACAGTCAAGACTGTTTTAAAGAAAAACATTAAAGAGAAATCAAATTCCGTATCTGACCCTGTAAATAATCCTTCACAGACCACAGATGACCTCTCACACAAATCAGACAAAGATGTACGTGATAATACTAAAGACAGTGATACATCAATATCATCAGACAATAATGTTCCACAGCAGACAGATTTAAACCCTTCTCATAATTCTATTCCTCAACCACAAAACAAACCCATGTCTGCTCATCAGAAAATTAATCAACGACCAAAGACCCTAGAGCTGTCTAACTCACCTTGTAATCATAGTCTGAATTTAGGCAACAGCTTAGAGGTTGCTTCAGGCTGGTCATCACATTTCCGTGAAGAAATGAATCCAGAAGTAATGACTGAACCTGCTGAAATAGTTGAAGTTCAAGATGGTAAGTCAGCAGTTTTGTCATTTTGCTCCAACTTCATTTCTGTTCTGCTATTCCTACACTTCTGATATCAAACAACTACTACTAATAAACAGCTTTTTAATACCACAAACATTTGCATGAAAAGCTCTTTTGTCTTCATTAAAGAACATCAGTGATATCTCGATATCAGATTATAATCTTGATCCAGTTTTGCTTCCTCATCATTTCATTTAACCTGTCTTTGCTGCTGCTTCCTTGAGATAGAGAGATCTTGTTATTTACTAACTAGACACTGTATCAACTATATAAAGATGTGGCAATGTTTTTTATAATAATCAAATGAAATCAACTTTACCTTCCATTCTTTTGGGGTTAACAAAGTACCAATCCAGAATGATGGGTTAGCATAATTATTAGAACACTAGCTTAAAAGCCACCCTATCGGGTGACTTTTCAGCTGGCTCCTGTAGAGTGTTCAACAATGATACTTCATGCATTGAGTACATGTTAAATTTTATTAAACTTGACCAATATTTTTCAAGTAATGAACAATTTTCATAAAAATAATGAT